>NW_011919498.1:0-1633 GCF_000151845.1 Pteropus vampyrus
AACCTCCGGACTGAGAACATGGGAAATGGGTTGTACTATCTGAAAACTGCACACAAAATTTCTCCTCACATCCCATTTTCCCAAACTTGGTCTTATGGTAACACCTAGCTGCAAAGCAATTTGATAAGTCTCTATTTGGAAAGTCACGTGTTAGCCCAAACTGTCACTATTAGTAAGAAGACCATGCTTCTCTGGGCTGCTCTTCCCCCTTTTAAGGGCGTATGTTCCCTGTGGTGTTCCCTTTAGCCCGTGGTTTGGCTCACTCTGTGTGTCATTCCTGGGAAACCAAACCCTGGGGCACGACTCGAACGACCTCTGTCTCGAAGATCGCGCCCAGATCTTTATCTTCATTCTCGAATTCTGCCGGAGCTTAAGGCTCGTCCAGTGAATCAGTGGACAGATGTATCCCAGTGTTTCAACAGCGGTTCAAACTCTACACATCCGAAACCAAGTTCATTACCTTCCCCCAAGCCTGCCCTTCCCCCCCCCCACCCCCCATCCTGAGCAGGCTGGGCCCTCCTGCCCCGACACCCATGGCTGGAATCTGATCCTTCTGTGCCACCCCAGCTCCCCTGCCCACCTTGGGTGCAGTCCATCATCTCACCCAGCTCGCTCAACTGCTCAGCGGCTCCTGCCTGAGTCCCTCCTTGCTGTCCCTAAAATCAGTGCCGTGACTCAGCGTCACTGACGCCTTTGGCCACGACCCCTCTAATCGCTCTGCACACTGCACTCAGAGTGATCTTTATAAACCACCTCACGCAAATGGCTAAAATTAAGTGCCAGACGTCTGTGACTCGGGCAAGTTCTTAAACTTCAGTTTTCCCATCTGTAAATGGAGACTAATCACGGCGTTTCTCGCATGGGCGTTCTGAGGGTCAAGAGAGTTTGTACGTGTAACACTCCTTAGAGCAGTCACCGGCCTGGAAAGCAACCAATAGACGTAGGTTTGATAATAAGAATAATAACTGTTGTTGTTGTTATCAAACCATAAATAGTTCCCACCCCCAATAAAGGCCGCGGTCTTTCTGATGCTTTGGCTCCTCCGTAAATCTCCAGTCTCATCTCCCGCTGCTGCTTTTGAAGTTTATTCTCCACCGGTGACTAAGTGTTAACACATCACCGAGCTGAGCACGCTGTCCGCTAGCTCCCATCAACCGCAATGTTCAAGTCAGGCTGTGAAGGGGCTGGGGCGCGGCCCCCGCACGCACACGCCCACAGGCCAGACGTTCTCGTGGCAGCCACAGCCTTGGAAGCGACCGAAACGCCCACTGAGCGAGGAATGACCCCGCGGGCCAAGGCCTCCACTCTCGGTCCTATTAGGAGGGGACAGGCCTGTGCCACAGCCACCGCTGCATAGCAGTTTCCTCGAGAACGACTCAGCATTAGACCACAGGGCGGCAAAAGTGCAGCGGCCACCGCCGATACCATACTGCGAGGCCCCCAGCAACGGATGTCGCCTGACATCCGCAGTGCGACAGAAGTGCCACGCGTGCTCCATGAAGCGAGACTTTTACGGCACACGCTACCCGAGATTCGCGATGCAGCAATATCGCAACCGCTGCTGCCGTAAAGCAAGTTCCCTATGCAACGCCCGCAATGCAGCTCCAGGGCGGCTGCCGCTGCCGTAAAGCAA
>NW_011919499.1:0-1208 GCF_000151845.1 Pteropus vampyrus
CTTCCACTACTGGTCCCGCAAATCATCTCATCTCTGTTCAGAATCCTCCACTACTGGTCCCGCAAATCATCTCATCTCTGTATTGATATTTGTCCCTTACTCCCAAATATTAAAAAATAGGGGAATTGTAAAAATGAACATGAGCATATAAATAAGTATTTTTCATCTTGGATTAATTTTTAATTAAAGGGTACATTTATGAAAAAAAATTTTGATTTAGAAATATTAATTGTGGTGTAACCAAGAATTTTAGCAAGTTTAGCTATAATAAAGTGTGACAGTTAAATTGTTAGTCTTTGTTTAGGAAACATGATAATAATCTATACCTTCTTTTTTTGGTATTTGAAAGGTTGCTCTTTGATCAAGACAGATCTCTTAGATCTGAGTTCAGTCTCCATCCTGGTATAAGTGGAACATGCAAAGGTGAGAAAAAATTCTTTCAGCTAAGTAGTCCCTTTAATTTCCCAAGTGTTATTCTGTTAACTTCCTTTATATTTAGTATTGTTCTTTAATTTTACACAGTTAATTTCTTATAGTCATCTATAATAGACCCTAAGGTCCATTAAGGTCTATTACTATAAAGGCAGCAATGGGGGTCCTAACTTCCGGAAGAGGTTTATGATTCCTAGAAAGGGCTACAGAGATATGGAAGTGGTATTTGAATAGCTCTTCTCCCTTCTCCACCAAATCACCAGCTTAACCCTAAAACCTGTCTATTTGCAAAAATAAATAGTACTTTTTAATAACCAATCTGATTCTTTTAGACAAAATTAAGATACAAAGTCCTTGGTATGTATTTTTTATTTATTTTTATTTTATTCTATTATTTTTTATTGAGATGTAATAGACATATAACATTAGCTTCAAGTGTACAACATGATGATTCAATATTTGTTTATAATGAAATGATCACCAAATAAGTCTAGTTAATATAGTCTATTACATTAGTCTACTTAACATAGTCACACAATAAGTCTAGTTTTATATATATATTATATATATATTTTGCTGATTCATTGATTTTATGATGCTTTTTTTATTTTTTTAATTTTTTTATATTTTAAATTTTAATTAGTTTCAAGTATACAGTACATTGGTTAGACAGCTATATAGTTAGTAAAATGATCCCCCCAATGGCTCTCTCCTTATCCTCACCTCCACTAGCCAATGTATTATGCTAATGCATTCTATGCTGTGCTTCTCATCCC
>NW_011919500.1:0-1473 GCF_000151845.1 Pteropus vampyrus
CAAGTTGTCATGATTTGTGCTAAATTCTACAAAAATATTAACTGAAATCCATTTATCACAACTATTATGGTAAATTATCAATGAGACTTCTGAGGTCCAGAGTTTAAGTAATTTTTCATAGCGTTATAAATAACATGTAAAAAGTGTTTTCTTTTAAAATCATGTATCAATGAGACTTCTGAGGTCCAGAGTTTAATTTCCAGAATGATGAAGAAACTAAATAACATGTAAAAAGTGTTTTCTTTTAAAATCATGTATCTTGAATTAAATGTTATGCTATAATTTCCAGAATGATGAAGAAACTATATATATATATATATATATATAGTTTCTTCATCATATATATATATATATATATACACACACATACACACACATATATATATTATATTGCCATGTAGAAAAAACTTAAATATGTTTAGTTGCAAAATCACACACTTGTTCTGATTATCCAGTGCTGCATAACAAACCACCAAAACTTAATGGCTTCAAACTACGAATTTTAAATTTGCTCATAAAGCCACGATTTGGGCAGACTTGAGGGAACTCATCCTTGATCCATGCAGCATCAGCTAGGGCACCTTGACTCAGGACTGGGTACCACTTTCTGTGTGGCTAACTTAGCAAGTTGGTGCTGGCTGTTCGCCCAAGCTTAGCTAGGGCTGCGAGCCAAAGGATTCATTTCTATTACATGTGAGCCCATCCTAGGCTGTTTGAGTTTCCTCATAGCAAGGCATTGAATTCCAAGAAAAACTTGCCCAAGAGAATTAAGCAGAACTTTTATGAATTAGCCTTGTAATTGCAGTGTTACTTCTGCCATAGTCAAACCTCTGCCATATTTAAGGAGTAGAAGTATATACCGTCTCCTGATGGGAGGAGTGTCCAAGTCACATTGTATGAAGAATATATGGGGGAGAAAATTTTATACTGGCAATCTTTAGAAAATAAAATCGAGTCATAGTACTGACATCAGGTTTGTGTGTGCTCTTATGCATGCCATTGTGGATCCCCTCTGGATTATTAGGATTTAAGAACCGAAGGTAGTTTTTGAGTTTCACATTCAATTTGCTCTGTTTATCTCTGTCATTTTTCTTTTCTTCTATTTCCCTTTACATATTTTGCTAAAATTTCTAGAGATTCTAAAAAACAAGATTGTGCTATTTAGAGCAAGAGAACTAACCATTTATGTCAGCTAAACAGGACATGATGACTCTAATTACATACTGGCTGATTCTTTCCTGAGCTAAATCTTTAAGTTTTGAAGTTTTGACACCTGCTCACCTTCTGATGTGAAATTTTCCACCAATTACCTCAGTGGTATTTTTTACTTGAGAAACTGTTCTTAATTTCACTATAATACGTGTAGAATTTATCAACTCAGAAAAAACTTTAAAGCTAATCTAGTACAGTGTTTAACTCATGAACCAGGATATAGTAAAAATAAAAATCTATTGAAATACAAATAATGTGTGA
>NW_011919501.1:0-3127 GCF_000151845.1 Pteropus vampyrus
TCAAGCTAAGGCTCAGTATCGGCATAGATGCCGCCTACGAGATGACTCTCCCATGTTACGAAAAGGGGGCAGTTTTCCCAGGCTAGGAAATCATTCCACATCCCTCCATCCAAACCCTGAGTGCTGTAAGCACTGGCGGGCCCACACCACGGCACGGGGCAGGCGGGGGGCAGAGGGCACGGCACGGGCAGGGGGGGTCGGGGGTCGGGGGGCGGGGGCATGGCGCAGGACCGCCCGTGCGTGTACTTGGCAGGCCTGCTATCTCTGCTTGACCCTGCCCCGTCCTCCTGTCTCCTAGTTCCGCTGGAGATGGGCGTGTTTCTTCGGGAACACCTGAACTACTGGTACAGCCTGAAGGCCTACTACCTGGCCAAGACCATGGCCGACGTCCCCTTCCAGGTGCGTGAGCGAGGGGCGTGTGTTTGAAGAGGGGCGGGGGTCTCCCTCGCACCCTGTAGGACAGGGCGGGAAACGCCAAGTCCCCTGAGCGTGACGGGCCCCATGCTTCCAGATCATGTTCCCCGTGGCCTACTGCAGCATCGTGTACTGGATGACGTCACAGCCGTCCGACGCCCTGCGGTTCGTCCTGTTTGCCGCGCTGGGCACCATGACCTCGCTGGTGGCACAGTCCCTGGGCCTGCTGATCGGGGCTGCCTCCACGTCCCTGCAGGTACCAGCCTAGGGGACATCGCGGGACAGGCTCTGCTGGGCTCAGCGCCGCCCCGACTCCTGATCCCGCCCCCGTTTCCTGCGCCGGCTTCGCCAGGTCGACCCCCAGGGCAGGACTCACCTGGTCCTGGCCAGTCAGGACTGGCAGGTGCCCCTGTGTGGTGCTTGGTGTCTGCCAAGCGCTGCGCTGTCCCCACCTCACAGGTGGGGCCACTGAGGCCCAAAGAGGCAGTGTGATTGGGTCATGCAGGGTCAGGCAGCTGGCTCAGAGGCCACGTTCTGTTTTGTTGCCTTGGGGGACCCCTTGACCATCCCTTTGCCACCCCCATGGCACCCCCATGTTCCCACCCCACCTAAGTCCCTCCACGTGCCCTTCCTGGACACCTGCGCTGCCCTGCCCCCCGACCCGCCGAACCCCTGTGCGTTTGCAGTTCCGCAGCTCCGTGGCTTCAGGGGGCCGGCTCAGGCCTTTCCTTAAAACAAAGCCAGACCTGTGGTGAATCACGAAACCTCAAAGCGAGCGGCTCGCACCCCAAACCAGACACTTCTGTGCCGCCCTCGTAAGACACATCCTGAAAACCGGTCCTTCCCTGTCCAGGAATGTGGCCTTCGGGGCCACCTGAGGAGGAAGCTGGGTCGGACAATAAGCTCTCTCTGTGTCACCCCTGCAGGTGGCGACCTTCGTGGGTCCTGTGACCGCCATCCCCGTCCTCCTCTTCTCGGGATTCTTCGTCAGCTTCGACACCATCCCGGCCTACCTGCAGTGGATGTCCTACATCTCCTACGTCAGGTAGTGCGCGCGAGGCTCTCCCACTGGGGGCTTTACGGTCGCACGGGGAAGGGGCCTGTCATTCACGTGCAGATGCTCACGGAAGCCACGGCTCGGCCGTCGGCTAAATGCCGGCAGGGTCCTCCCATCAAGAATCCAAGGGGATCGGCGACTTCTAGCTTTTCCTAGTTTTCTGTGCCCCCTGTCACCGTCATGGCCACAGCCACACACGCACGGGGGAAGCGCAGTGACCCAGGCCCCAAAGAGGCCCGGGATGGGGGGGGGGGGCGCATTCTGGTGCATTTGGGGAGCGTTTCCACCTTAGGCACGTCCTTCCTCTCCGAAGCAAGGGGTGCTCCCACCACGCTTCCGATCACTCCAAACCCTGGAACGAACCCAGCGGAAACGGGCCGTGATTCCGGCGTCCGGCGTCCGGCGTGCGGGTTGGCGGTCGCTCGCTTGCCCTGCGCCCGGGGCTGGTTGGGCAGCTCGGGCCTCCAAAGGACGCGCTTGTCTTTGGAGCTTTTTCTGCCCGGCCGAGCCATTCCACGTGACCCGCAGATCCAAGGCTGGGACAAGCTTTTCTTGTCTCGAATGTCAGCTCCGACCCGGGCACATCGTTTGGGAGGAGAAAGCGGGAGCGGGCAGTGGTACAGAGGTCCGGCTGCCCGTGCCAGCGCCGGTGCCGAAGCCCGAAGCCCGAAGCCCTGTCCCGGCCCGCACACCTGTCCCGCCAGCGCCGGGCTGGACGGCGCGGTGGACGCTGCGGAGACGTTTCGTTAGCGCGCTGTGCACTGCCTGGGAGGCTGTGGGGCCCTTTACCGTGTCCGGCTTCTGAAAAGGACGGAGTGTCCGAAGGAATCGCAGGGTCTTCCATCCGCGTCCCTGCCACACGAACACCGATGATTCGTTCCCTTTGGGTTTCGGGTGGAGGCGCCGGAGGAAACGGAACGGGAAAGCATAGCGAGGCTGCCACGTGCGGGGAAGGCGCTGGGAGGTCGGGAGGGGGGTCAGTGAGGGGGCCTCTCTGGGGGGGAGCCCCCCCGGGAATCGGAGAGAAGACGACGGTGTTTCGCCCTCGGCGAATGGAGGCAGCGTCGGGGACCTTGCGGGTGGCGTTCCGGTGGCCTTGCTCACACTGGGCGCGTCCCTCCGCAGGTACGGCTTTGAAGGGGTCATCCTGTCCATCTACGGCCTCGACCGGGAGGACCTGCACTGCGACACCGACGAGACCTGCCACTTCCAGAAGTCGGAGGCCATTCTGCGGGAGCTGGACGTGGAGAACGCCACGCTCTACCTGGACTTCCTCGTGCTGGGCATCTTCTTCATCTCGCTGCGTCTCATCGCCTACTTCGTCCTGAGGTACAAGATCCGGGCGGAGAGGTAGAGCACTCGCTGCCAGAACAAGGGAAACAGAGACGCTGAGGCCAGGCGCCTTGTGACGTGTGCGGCCCAGCCTGCGCCCGAAGACACGGGGCGGCCGTGACGCCAGTCCGGGCCACCGCGTCTGGCTCGCGGGGCGCCGAGTGCGCGGCCGCCCTGCCCAGCCGGGGTCTTCTCCCCTCGCCCTTTCTAGCTTTATCTAGGGAAGATGTAGAAAGGATGTTTTTTTATTTGTAGAAACTTAAAACTCATCTCCAACTGGGGCACAAAATCGAAACCTGCTATGAAAGCTTGGTGGACCGGAGG
>NW_011919502.1:0-2298 GCF_000151845.1 Pteropus vampyrus
CCCGGCGGCCGCAGCGCACCAGCCTCCTCTCCGCCCCATCCACCAGGCGGCGGCTCCGGGCGCCCGGTTGCGGCTCCACCGGAAGGGGTGCGCTCGCTTGGTGCTCCGGTTCCGGAAACCCGGTTCCGGAAACCCGTTTCTCTGCACAGAGGCTCCAGAAACCGCGGCCTCTGTGCAGCTGCTTTGGGGAGAGCGTCGCCCCCGGAGGTCTGGCTCCCGGCGCAGGTGCGCTGGGCCCAGAAGGGCCTGGAGTTACGAGCCGCGTTCACTCTGGGCCCCGAGTTCAGCGGCTAAAGGTCCACAGAGCTGGGGCTTCGGGGCAGCAGGGCCGAGGGCCGGGCTCGCCACTGAGCCTCCGCTAAGCAATGGCCCCTGCAGTCCTAAGCGACAGGGGGCGAGGGGCGGCAGGCACAGTCATGGCACCCCAGAGGACATGATGGCGATGCCTGCCCGCCGACCGCACCTCGTCCCCGCAGACCGCGGCCGCCCTCGGCCAGCTCTCATTAATGCTGCAGCCCTTCTGGGCCGCTGCACGTGGCCTGTCACCGCAGGCCTGCTCTGAGACAATCGCCAGGGCCTCCCCGGGACCAGAAGCCGGGAAGAAGTGGAGGTGGCCCCACCCCATGGCACACCTCGTTTTCCCACCTGCAGCTCATCTCAGCCTGTGCGTAAGCCGCCCCCCCCCCACCCCGCTCCCAGGAGGAAGGGCCCACCCCCGCCGGCCCCGCTGGATTTACTGAGAAGTGTCGCGTAGCTCCTTAGCTCCGGGCCTGTTTTCCCCGCCTCCGAGGAAACAGAAAGGATTCAGAGCAGAAGCTGGAGAAAGGCACGAAGCACAAAAGCACCCTTGCCTGGCCGCTCGAGCTTCACCGTCAACAACTCATCCTAAGTCCTCGGCCGATTAAAATTGCCAGCAAAGGTTTCGTCATCCAAATGGCTAACAAAAGCCACCACCGACCCCACCCAGGGGTTCCCCGTTTCATAGTCATGATCTCTCTGGGGTGCAGGAGGGGCTGGCAGGGGGTGGACGGGCGGGGGGGTGCATTTCTCAACAGAACATGTAAGTGTACGTTAATCCGTGTCGCCGGCCGCCCCCTCATTTGATTTTCCCTCCGTCCCCACGTGGGTGGGTGCCGTGCCCGCTCGTAGCCGCTCGAAGGCTACGTGCCCGCACCTGCCGTGAAGCACCTGCCGTGAATCGTTGCCTCTTATCCGACGAGCAGCTGTTCTAACGTTTCTCCTTTGCTATCCCTTTCCCAAGCAAGAATCAATGCAAGTAACATTTTTAACCAGCGTGCAAACATGTGCATATATCTAATATGTATCCAATATGTAATTATGTAAGCCCTGTTTTTTATAATGCCGTAGGGATAACGCACCTTGATTTAGCCACGTGACCTAGGAAATGCAGCTGCTTGCACACTGTGAGAGGTTTGCACTGTTGTAGATAAACGTGACCCGTACACGTACGTATATATATATTTTATATATATACATATATATATTTTTATATATATATACGTATATATATATATACATATATACGTGTATATATATGTTTTAAATAACATGGGCCCCCTCGGGCGCGTGCTCCTCGGCCGTTTTGCTCTGTCGGGCAGACCCTGGGGTGCGGGCTCCCTCCCTTACAGACCTGCTTGTATATTTCTGTAGAGTTATCTCCTTAGATTTGTACGTGCAATTTTTGCAGACTTGAACATTGTTTTCTGAAATTAGATGCCATTTACGAAAAGGTGACATAAATCCAATAAAGCACTATTATTTTTAGATTTCATTTCTGTCTGCTTCCTGCTTTCAGCAGCCTCAGCTCTCTGTCCCACTGGAAGAATGGAGATCTGGGTCAGGCGGAGTGAGCGAGCGTTTGCTCCTTCTAACGGAGCGGTATCCTCGGTGGGTGTCACATTAGCACACGGCCAAGTGCTTTTCCGTCATCTCATTTGACCGCCATCCTTGGAGCCAAAGAGCGACCACCGGCCCCATTTCACAGAGGAGGGAAGTGAGGCTCAGAGAGACTGGACGACTTGCCCGAGGCTGGTGGTGGAGGCAGAATTTAGAGTTCAGACGGTGACAGTGTCGCTGGGGAGCCAGGGCACCTGACCCCATCACCGGACTCCCCGCTTTGGGAAGAGGACACTGAGAGCTAGGAGGAAAGTCCATTGTGTCACAGGAAGTGGCCTGGGGGAGTCTGTCCCCCATGACCAGGGGGCCTTCTCCCAGACACAAGGCTGAGGGGTAAGATGATGCAGGGACATCCCCAGGAGTCAGCTTTGGGGGTTCTTA
>NW_011919503.1:0-3135 GCF_000151845.1 Pteropus vampyrus
GCCCACCCCGCGAGTGGCTCACGGCAGCGTGTTTTGATCTCTTAAGGTTCCGTCAGAAGTCCAGGTGGCTTTGCCAGGTCTGCTTAGGGCCTCCGGTGGCGTCCCTGTGCAGGCAGAAAGCTTTCCTTTGTCTTTATAGGACTGAGGTCCCTGTTTGGCTGGCTGTCAAGCTAGGGCCACACTCAGCTCCTAAAGGCTGCCACAGTCCCCTGCCCCCCAGGGCCTCTCACTTCTCCAAGGTCACCAGGAGACTCAACTCTGCAGTGGGCACAGATGAGTCGTCGTGTCTAACGTTACCTGCTCCAGGGAGAGGCTGGCCCTCGCCTTTGCTATGTCCAGTGGCCTGAAGCAAGTCACAGCCCTGCTGGCATTCGTGATGCGGGCTCATGGGCTTGACTCACAGGGGGTCACCTTAGGGGGTGCCAGCCACACCTCGTAGCGTCCCCAGGCCCCAGACTTGGGGACACGTTGCCACCGCTGGAGCCACGTGTGTGGGGGGCACAGCCGGAGTGGCCAGGTGGAGGCAGGATGGGAAATGGAGGTGGCAGCGGGGCCGGGGACGACAGGGTGGCCCTCGGCTCCCACACCACCCCCGCCATGATGCCAGCTCCCGAGGGAAGGCGAGGGGTGTCACCTGTGTCCCCAGCGCCTGGGCACACAGCAGGGGCACCGTCGGCGTGGGGCGGGCAGTCCTGGGGGCCGGTTGGGTGGTGGCCGTGCTGTCCAGGGGTGGCCGTCACAGCGAGGGCTCCAGGGCACAGGCAGTGACTGGACGCTTCCCTCTGCACCCACACTTTGAGGCAGGGTGGGAAGCGGTTTGGGGGCATCAGGCAAAGGCTCTCCAAGCCACTTGTGGGCTGTAGCCTGGTGCAGACTGAGGGGCCATTTCTGCCCTGGGGACCGGCCACATCAGGGGCCTTAGAGAGCTGCCAGGCTCAGGGTCTTAAGGACTCTTTGGGGAATATCTTCTTTTGGGGCAGCTTTGGGGGGCCTATATGGGGCAGATGACAGTGTGGGGTGCTGCTGGGGTGTGGCGTGGGGAGACTCTGGGAGTTTTGAGTTAGGCAGGCAGTGGAGGAGCCACCTCCTGTCCTGTGTTCCAATCCTGGCAGGTGTGGCCAGTGTGGCTGCAGCCTTGACATGAGGCCCAGCGGGCGGCTGACGCCCAGGGCACACAGGCCGCCAGGGCCCAGGGGTTGGGCGGGCTCAGATGCCCAGCTCCGAGTGTGGGCGGGGAAGGCGGGTCTGGGCCCTGGAACCCCACGCTGAGCGGTCAGTCAAGAAGGGAGAGAGTCAGGCAGCCACGGGGTCTGGGGGGCCAAGCTCCAGGGAGCAGTGAGCCTAGGTAGATGCCCCTGCAGGGAGGCCAAGGGGCGGACAGAGAAATGTACGGAGGCCCCGCTGATGCCGGTTCTGGCCTGGGCCGTTCCGAAGGCCTTGCTGGGGGTGAGAGAGAGTAGGGGTGGTGGTGGGGGGGCCGCGGGGGCCTTGGATGGGATCTTGCTGTGGGGGGAAACCTCCAAACCTCCTTCCTGATGGTGGTGTCACTGCTGCAGAAAGCATAGTCCTGGGAGGCAGGAGATGGCTCGGACCCCGGCACCGGCAGCTTCAGAAGGGGCTCTCGTCCCAGAACAAGGGGATGGGGGGCCAGGGCCCAGTGCCCAAGCTCCAGGAGTGCCGCGTGCTGTCCTCCGGGATGGAGGGGCTCCGGGGCCCGCGAGGTCCCAGGCTCGGGGACAGGCGGGTGTGTCCAGGCTCCACTTTGGGCCTCTGGGGCAGCTCTCTGGGAAGGGCCTGTGGGGACATCTGGCTCACCACCCAGCCTTCACTGGCCAGATGGGCCCGGGTCCCCATCTGCCCTCTCGGCCCTGCTTTGATTTCTGCTTAAGGTTCCCGGTGGGCCCGGGGGGCCTGTCTCCGCTATGCTAATAGAGTTATGCATACTCGATGAGCATGTCAGCGTGAGGCTGGCCGGTAATGAGCCTGGCGGGGGTCCCAGGCTGCCCATGATCCGTCACTGTCCAGTGTGGCTGGAACCATGAGCGCCGTAGCCCCCGGACTGCAGATGCGGCTCCAGGAGGAGGCCTGCACGTGCACCTGCAGGTGAGGGGACTCGCCCACCTAGGCGGCTGCTGGGATGGGCCCTGGTCCCAGAAGCTGACCAGTCCGGCGTCCCCTGTGACGCTGGCACGGCCGCTCGACCTCTCTGGGCCCCCATGCCCCGACCTCGGCCACAGGGTCGTTAGCAGCACCTGGCCCACAGGTGCGCCGTGAGGAGGACATCAGAGGACCCACGCCCAGCCCCAGGCCAACCCTGACGCACGGAGAGGACTCAGCGGTGCTGCCTTCACTGCCGGGGAACCCCTGGGGTTCCACGAGATGCAGTTTGGGAAGCGCTGCCCGAACGCGCTTCTCTGCAAAGAGGGGTGGAGACGGCCTCCCCGGTGGTGGGCGTGGCGCTGTGGGGCAGGTGGCCCCTAGTCACGGGGCCTGGCGGGGCCTTCCCAGGGCTCCCTGGTGGGACAGGCAAGAGCTGGCTTTTTTCCTGCAGTGTGGACGGCCTCTGAAGGCAGGCTGCAGCCTCTTCTGCTGCAGGCCTGTCCTGGGGCCCGAGAGGGAAGGGTCCAGGGCATTGTCCGGTCTTCACCCAAGGGTAGGGAGTCTGCTCCGGGCCAGCTCGACACCTCGGAGAGGCGTCTCTCCTCCGGCCCCTGCAGAGGGCCCGCTGGCCTCGGAGGAGCCCCTGATGTCCATCGCTCAAGGCTGTGCCTGGAGGGCCCCCACCCGCCCCCACCTGACCCCACCCGCCGTAAGAGGCCAGCACTAGATGACAGCCGCTGGCGGCCCTCAGATGTGACGAGGCCCTCTTTCTAACTTCTTTTATGCCAAAGAGTCCTAGGGGTTGGGATGCAGAGATGCCCTGGGTCATCTGGTTCCCGACGGGGGACGAACCATGTGGCAGAGGAAAGCTGTCCCCACCAGGGTCGCAGAGCGGCTGGGCACGGCCAGCCGGTCCAGGGAGCGTGTGCTGAGCTGGGAGCTCATGCCCCGGGCAGAGCCTGGTGGGGAGGGCATGCGAGCCCGGGGTGGGGGTTGGAGGAGTGTTGGGCACCTCGCCTTGCCCGGTGCAAGGCC
>NW_011919504.1:0-2490 GCF_000151845.1 Pteropus vampyrus
AGAAAAAAAAAACATCGATTTGGGCCTCGGTTAATTATGGTAGACAACGTAATACTTATGAATAAAGATTTCCAAGAAGCCCATTCTGAGTCTGAGAAAATGTGATTTCCAGAGGTAAAAATCTTCCCCTTTACTTTGTCAGTATCTGTCTACAATGGTCAGAAAAAGGACTACTATGTGAGTGGACTAGAGAAAACAGTTTTCATGCTGGGTTGGGTCTGTGTATAAATTTTGCCCAGTCTTTACACGTAACAGGGATGAACAATAATAGTGCCGCCTGTGTTCTGGTGTGATCAGGTGAGCTAATCTTGCATGATTTAAAGGTCCATGGACCCAGCCCAAGATCTGAACACTTTACGCATCTATTGTTTCCTAAGCACCACAGTGCTGGTCATTCAGTTATGGGAAACTATGTCCCTTTTCATGGATGAGAAAACGGGACATGGTTCACGAGGGAATGGTGGGTGGTTTTGGATGGCCATCCAAGTAAGGCTGCTACTGGAAAAAAATATTGCAATCTCTGGAAAAGAGAATACTCAAATATATTTTGTTCACCTTTTTGTGACCGTCGTGGCAAGAATCATGAATGGATGCTAAAACTAGCAGCTAGAAAAATCTGATGAGGATAAGGACACTTAATAGCTCTCAGTGTCTCCCCACAAATTACATCTTAATTGAAGATAAAGAACAACAGAAACTTTATACTGGGGAGACCTGGAAGACCCCACCTTGACCAAATGGTCACCAAGAATGGGACAAAGTGACATCCATGTGCCTCCTGATATAATGCACTGAGGAGGATACAACATCACTTCTGTGGTATCTCTGTCCAAAATGCGCAACCCGAATCTAACAATGAAGAGGTTAGACCCGAACAAGGGATATTTTACAAAAAAAACCCGGCCTTGTATTTTTCAAAACCGTTAAGCTCATGAAAGACAAAGAAGGCAGAGAGACTATTCCAGATTATAGGACACCAAAGATATATGACAAATTAGTGCAGTACACCATCTGGAAGGAGGTCCATTGTTATAAAAGACAATGTAGGGGCAATTGACCACATTTGAATTTTGGTTGTAGTAATGTCTCAGTGTCAAGTTTCCTCATCTTGATAATTGTACTATGGTCATGTCGGTGAAAAAAATCTGAATCTCTGAAAGTATTAGGAAGATTTTTATTTAGTTCTTGCTGAGGACTATAGCCTGAGAGCAGGGCTTCATGACGCCTTCAAACAGTGCTCTAATTTCAGAAAAATGAAGGCACTTACAACAAGCAGTGGATCAAGCGGGAAGGATATGTGTGCCTCTGAAATTTCAATTAGGATACATACATTTCAACGATTAAGTTTTACATCGAAAGGACAGACTGTGCAGGAAAGAGAGGTTGAGTTCTAGTGCCCCCTGGGGTCAGGGAATCTGGGGCCAGGGTTTGGAAATAATGAAACTGCTGTGAAATACCTAGAGGTGAATTTTTAACAGGATGTAGAAAGAACAGGCACTGATTTCTATAGTCATTGTTCTTTAGTGTTGAAACTGTAAAAGATATACATGATGGGGTTTTGTGCCTTATTAAGAAATGTTAGGAAAGCGTGCTGTTTTCTCTTGGTTGTGATTGAGTCAGAAAAGCCAAACCATCTTTTCTCAGTTATGTAAGAGAATATCCTTAGTTAGACATTGGAGAATTTAGGAATAAAGGGGTATGATGTCTGCAATTTATTCCCAAATGGCTCATAAAAAAAGCAACATGAAAATGTGTATGAGTGTGAGAGAAAATAAAAAAGGCAAACAAGGCAACTTGTTAATGGTGAATCTGATTAAATTATGGGACTATTCTTGCAACTTTTCTGTAAGTTTGAAATTATATAAGTTATAAAAAGAGATGTTTTCTAAATTATTCATATATGCAAATATGTAAATTTAGCCTGTCAGTTATGTATATGGATAGTGAAATGGTTGATTTATATATACATATATTTCCCTTTTACTATTTTTATTTTGCACTATAAAAAAACAACCAACTATCGTGCTTTTTTTCACATTTGTATGAATTTTAGGAAATTACTGCAGTTTCCCCTGGAGAAATAACCTAAAGATTAAAAAGAAGTAGCACCACATTAGGAAATCTGCAAATCCCAGAAGTCAACAGCTTGAAGACAACCCCTACGTGAGAAAAAAGCAAGGGTCACAAGAGACAGACGAGCACATATAAGGACTGCAAGCTGGTGGAACTGGTCATTTCCATTTTCGAGGCCACTGACTCAGAATACATAGCAGAGGCTTCTTTCTCCTGGCCCTCACTAGCACCACCTCAAAGGTAATTTTTAGTCTATGGTCTGAGGAACTCTTCAAATGACACAGAATTGCTTTGAGGAGAGGTGCAATGAAAAAGGTTCGAATATGAAGAAGCATCATGCCAAAGTCCAGAAGAACCCATAGTGAAAGGCAACCCAGAAAGTCAGCAACTGGCTACTTCAAGAACTGCCTCCATTGG
>NW_011919505.1:0-2343 GCF_000151845.1 Pteropus vampyrus
ATATGATGGAATATTACTTGGCCATAAAAAATAAAATCTTACCACTTTCAACAACATGGATGGATCTAGAGGGTATTATGCTAAGTGAAATAAGTCAAACAGAGAAAAACAAATACTATATAATATCACTTATATGTAGAATCTAAAAACAAAACAAAACAAAATAAATGAACAAACAAAACAGAAACAGACTCATAGATACAGAGAACAAACTGGTGATTGCCAGACAAGAGAGGGATTGAAGAACTGGGTGAAAAAGGTGATGGGAACTTTTTGTAAATTACATAAATGTCTAACCATTATGCTGTATACCTGAAACTAATGTAATATTGAAGGTAAACTGTAATTGAAAAATAAAAATTAAAAAATTAAATACATTGAAAAAAAGATGGTTATTTGTAGAATCTAGGCAATTGGTTCTTTTTTCTTCATATCTGGCATGAAAGAAAGGAGCTTTCTCTAATACCCATGAAATAAGAGTCATTTTTCTATTTCATTGGACCAGTATAAAACATGTACCTAACTCTAACAAGTAACATGTATCCTGAGAATATTCCGTTTTTGTTTCCTGATTCAATGTGTCCTGTTTCTACATTAATTATAGACAAATGTGATTCTGTAGACTGATCAGGACCTACTTCTGGGCTAGAAGATGAGTTTAGCTTCGTATGATTTACAAGGTTTCTGTAGGGGAAGAGTGATCAATTGAACAAAATTGGGATCCTTTTAAAAAACAGAAACTAAATGTCATGCTGGCAAATGATACTAGCTACTACAGAGAGAATTTTATTTTATTTATTCTATATTAAAGAAAACACTGAATAAAGTGGCTCAGGTGGAAATAAACAGGTTTCATGTTTCTGACATTTGCAAACAGTTACAACATGTTGTTAGTGATATATAAAATTTTATTCATTATTTAATAAATATATTTTACTACTTAATATGTGTTGGAAACTCATAGATAATGGCAATATAAAGATAGACAATATAACTATTTAGCACATGTGGTCTAGAGGAGGAGTAGAAAATGTATAAAATAGAGTAATGCAGTATTTACTAGAGCAACCTATGGCCGAAAACTTCTGTAAACTCACTGCAGGGAGTTCACTCATCTTACTTTGTGACCTTATTCTATCTGGCCATCAATGGTGATGTAGTCATCTTGGGTGAGTACTCAACCTGGATAGGACCACCAGGTCACCCCATTTCTTCACAGCATGGACTGATGGCCCTGACTTCAGAATCTACTTCAGGACATTGTCCAAGAAAATTGAATTTGAAACTGAGTTTTTGTGTGCTTAAAATTTTTTAATGTATCCACTAATATTGACCTGAAAACTTAAAAAGAACCTGTGTACAATTAGAGAGAGGAAAAAAAGTATATGCAAAATCGAGCCACAACACGACAGAATTAATTGTGAAAAAATTTGCTTTTTAGCCAGTTTTTCCTAAGTCCCAGCCGCATTACTATCTCTGCATTCCTCAGTCCACACTAATATCTTTTAAATAAATTAACCTTTTACTTAAACTATCTTTAGTCTTCCTTCTGTAACTTCCGTTTGGTTGATTCTCAAATAATGGAGGCCATATGTGCAAATAACTAGTTATATTTGTGATGCACTTCAAGCATTTCACATAGGTGATGGGATATTAGGTATGAAAGTTTATTTCAGATGTACTTCAAGGTCAGTGACCTAGTCAGTTTTTCCCATCCAGAAGTATTCATCTATTAATTAATCAGAAAGGCCACACTCATAGAAGTAACTAATATTTGTACTATATAACTTTTATAAAATACAAAGAAAAACAGAAATGAATTCCAAAATTCATTTCATTTTAATGCTTGGATCAAAAAATATGGACCTATATTTAAATATGGAGTGTATTTTTTCAAGTTCTTATTATTTATTGAGGTAATTACTAACACAGATAACAATATCCATAGCCCCTTGTCCTATCCTCATGATGTATTTCACTTCCTAGACCTATCACACGTGGATAAGGGGTTGTAACTCAAAGTGACATGCATACTTGTAGGCCTAGCAGCCCCCCAAATTTTGGCATAGAAACCAAGAATACTTGAGATGTTGGCTGCCCCAGAGACATATATCCCTGAGAGATGATGCACTGAGCTGAGAGCTAATTGGTTAGAATGAAGTAACTGTATTTTTCACTTGATTATAAAAATTTAAGACATTTTTTTTTAATAACCAACAAGTCACCAAGTTTTAACACATTTTTTCATAGTTGGAAAAGACAAAGCAGAGTTTTCACTTCTAGATGAATACTTGCCACACAGATACAAACACTTGCTTTATATTTGTATAATGTTTAAAATTA
>NW_011919506.1:0-3037 GCF_000151845.1 Pteropus vampyrus
ACCAAAGTTGAGCGTTCAAATCCCAGACACAGATATGTTGTCGCTCATGAAGGCAAACCACACGTATCAGGTCATTCAGATCCAAAAAATATTATCACATGCTCAGAAGTGTTATTTCTGCATCATGTTTAATAAAAGGCATAGTCCATCAATACCCCTGTACGGTAAATTCATGCTCTCTACCGGTGATCACCTGTCAGACATTCAGAGCATTTCTCCCAGGCGAAAGCAAACTACAGAACAGCAGCAACTTCTCGGGTTTGGTACACTGGTACATTGCCATGACGTAGAAAAGTGCCTGGCACAGTGTACACCCAAAAAGGCTTGCTAAAGGGCGAACATCTGTACTTCTCCTGTGTATACAGACTTATGAATGGCAACGGTCAAGTCAGCTGTGTGACCCACCAGGGGGAGTAGATGACCAGCAGCGGCGTGGCCGGCGCGCGCGGCCCCCGGAGCCGGTCGCAGGGCGGCGGGAACGCCCGGGGGGGGCACTTCCGGCCGGCGCGCGGGGAAGCGCAGGCGCGTGCGCGGATCCCCGGCGCTCCCACGGGGACTGGAGCCCGCGAGCCGGCCCCGCGGGTCAGGGGCGCGGGGGGAGCGGCGGCCGTGGGTACCGCGAGCAGGTCCTACAGGCTCGCGAATGTGGCGCCGACGCGCGACCGGGACGTCGCTGCATGCGAGCGCGCGATTGGCCTACGGCCGTGTGGCGCGCTGTGGCGCGGGGACGGCGATTGGGCGCGCGGCGCGGGGCGGAGGCGTGGGCCGGGCCTGCGACAGGTGTTATCGGCGTTGCGGTGGCCGGCGGACAGCGTGCAGCCCAGGTACGGTGGGGCGTCCTGGGACCCCAGGGGGGAGGCGGGCGGCTCCCGGGCACCCCAGGGTCCCGGCGAATCGGCACGGGGCCTCGGCGCGCTGCGGTAGTGTCGGACCCGCGGCGGCCGGTGGACCAAGCCCGGCCCCGCCGCCTGCTTTTGTGTCCTGTGAGCTGCGAACGGGTTTTCATTGATGGTGGTTTCGCGGGGCACCCAAAAGGACATACCTTTCGGGTGTGTGAAAACGGAGTGGAACTTCACTTGACTGCCTGTCGGTGGAGTTTCCTCGAGAGCTGACACACAGCCCGTGGCCGAGCGGGGCGACTGTCCCTGCGCCGGGGACCCCCACAGACGGCGCACTGCGCCTAGGGCGTCCACGGTGGCGTTGGGCGCTGTGCTCTCCGGGTGCCCGGACGCCGCGCTCCCATCTGATCTGCAGCCCGGCTGCGAAAAGTTGGGTTAAATCTTCCTGAGGTGTTGGGGGAAAGGTTCCGCAGTGTTTGGTCCATGAGTGGACCTGGAAAAATGGGTTTTGGCAGAGCTTGGGATGTGGCATAGGAGGGGATGACAATGCATTTGGGGTAGCAATGGTTATCACATAACCCGCGTGTGACACATATGGTTATATGATATGGGTTATGGCGATACAGAAACACTTGTGGAGAAATAGGATGAAAAGTTAGGCCTGGGTCAAGCCATAGATGCACAGACTCAAGAACATGTGCAGAGTGACTGTCAAGTGCAGCACAGTGTCTCACAGGACAAGGATTTGGAGAACCTGGAGTCTGGTAGTTAAGGGAATGGCCATGACAAGGCCAGCCAATGGCCAAAGTGGAGACAGTTCATTTCTTACCCCTCGAAATGGCTGAATTCCTTCCCTGGCTCATGGATTCAGAACTGATTTATGTGTTTATATGACGTCCGAAGAAGTGTGATGTGCATGCCTGTCTTCCCGTTTCCCACCAGTGTTCTAGGACGGATCAGACATCCTGTAATGATGGATGCAGTCAACATCAACCATCTCGATAAGCAGCAGTTTCGACTCCTGACAGAGATGTGCATTCTTATCGATGAAAATGACAATAAAATTGGGGTTGATACCAAAAAGAATTGTCACCTGAATGCAAACATTGACAAAGGTACTGTGTTAAAATATTCCGTCAGAAGGCGATTTGCCTGACCATTTTAGGGTAGCCGCGACAAGCGCATTGGTGGAGATGTGCGTGTGTTAGTCGCCTTGTATTGATTTGTAGCACAGTTTCGTGGTGTCCCAGGAAAACCTGGCTTGCCGCTTTCCCCGCCCAACAGCTGATTCTTTCCATTTTGTGCCCTTCACTGAGCTTCAGCATTATTCTGGTTTTACAGTGGAGGGACTAGCCTAATCCTAGCCGAGGGCCACTTGTCAAGTCTGTGATGCATTCTTTCTACTGCATGGACAGAGACGAGTGCCACGCAGGGAGCACACGCTTCCCAGCTTCCTCGGGAGGCTGGCGGCAGCCGAGCTGGCAGCCAGGTCACCATGTCTTTCACCTGGTGGCTGACTCCCTCGCTGGTGTGCCGAAGCTCGTCATGGGCATGCAGGGACTCGTGAAATCGAAGGCTGCAAAAAAAAGCAGAAATGGCACCAAGTTACGGGGGTTCTGGATCCCAAGTACAGAATCAGGCAAATAATGGGTATTTTAAAACTCAGTTAATAGTGCTGCTTTTGCTTTCAGGACTATTGCATCGAGCTTTTAGCGTCTTCTTATTCAACACCGAAAATAAGCTCCTGCTACAGCAGAGATCGGATGCTAAAGTTACCTTCCCAGGTCAGTGTGCCAGACGTGTGGTGTTTTGTTGGGAACTATAGTTAATTGACTTCGTCACTTGGAACTTTCTGGTTAGCCAAGGTCAAAAAAGAGAATCCTGTGAATGATATAATATCTTATTGTAAAAGTTCATACAATGAGTGCAACCTGGTAACACAGCAGTGAAAGATAAAAACCGCTAGGCGTGTGTCTATGTGTGTATATTCGCATATATTTTAAAAGGCTGTATCTTACATTTTGATCTTTTTTGAGTAAGAATGGCATTGGGTAAAGAACATAGCTACACACATCTGTTTCTCCAGGTGATTACTGGTAGTCTGTTTTCACCGACTTAGAAATCCTCAGCCATTTCACTTATTTCCCCGTTACTTTTAGAAGCTTTGGGTTGTGATCTTTTTAAAAGCTTTCTTTGAA
>NW_011919507.1:0-880 GCF_000151845.1 Pteropus vampyrus
TTGGCAATGCCCCAGAGAGGTACCGTGTCCCTCCACCATCCCCGTGAACCCACGCTAGTGGGTTCTAACATGCCATTGGAACAGCTCACACCAATGACCTCCAGCTATCCCTCTATGCCGCAGAGCTCTTCCCACACGACAGCTGGCCAGCCCCTCCTGATGCGTCCACTCCCTGGCATCTGGCCACTCCCCTCTCAGATCATGTGGCTCACTCGCGCCCCCAGAGCCCCCTTCCCACACTCGCTTCCTGGGGGAGTATGTGTAGGCTCGCACACCTACACATCTCCAAGTCCCGTCCCCCCATCCCCAGGCCAGACACCTCACCTCGTCTCAGATGAACACACACAAATGCTCACATGGTCCTCACAGCGCAGCCCTCCCGCCTCAGGAACAGTGGAGCTGCTGTCCAGGGCCCAGGCCTACTCCACGAGCCGCCTCTCGCCCTTCCAGGCCAAACACTTCTCAACCCCTTCGCCACCTCCAGTCAGCTAAGCCACACACAGACCTGGGCTACCCACCCCCACAGGCCAGGCACCCTCGAGATGCCAAGTGGCAGGCTCAGTTCCAAAGGCTTCCCCCAAACCCCAGAACTCTAGTCCCCCACTCCCCAGACTATACCTCCCAGTACTGACCCGGCTCCACCCCTGCGTCCTTTGCACTAGCTCTCCCCAGGGAGCCGCGGGCTCACCACCGTACTTCCTTCAGGCCTCTGTGACAAACCCGCGCAGGCACTCCCTGCCCCCCTTACTCATGTGTGGCACATCAGGTACCTGCACGTTCACAATCTCCCCCCAGACAAGGACAGGGACTTCTTTTACTACTGCTGTGTTCCAGTCCCTAGAACAGTACCCGAGACATGGCAATCACTCCACGAATAGCT
>NW_011919508.1:0-21063 GCF_000151845.1 Pteropus vampyrus
TCAGCAAGTCACCTGGGATCTAGATGAACAGAAGCACTATAACTACAGAGAGAAATAATTAATCAACCTGCAATGATAGAAGGTAGGAGGGGGTGAAGACACCAGGCTGCCCCGTCTCGAGCGGCTGAGTGGGACAGAGGCTATGGCAGCAGCAGCTGGCAGCTGCAGACACCTCTTAAAGGGGTCATGTCCACAAATGGACTTTTGCGGTGTATTGGCCACTTGAATTTAACCATAATTAAAATGCCAAAGGTTAAATACAAAGAAAGAAGCAGCAAGAGAAAAGCAGTTAGTTACCTACAAGGGAGCACCCATAAGACTGGCAGCTGATTTCTCAAAAGAAGCTATGCAGGACAGAAGGGCTTGGCACAAAATAGTCAATGTGATGAAAACCCAGGATCTACAACCAAGAATAATTTATCCAGCAAAGCTATCATTTAGAGTTGAAGGATGGATAAAGAGCTTCCCAGACAAAAATAAGCTAAAAGAGTTCAACGCCAAGCCAGTATTACAGGAAATGTTGGAGGGACTTTTTTAAGAAGGAAAAAACATGTATCAAAAACATGAATAAAGAATGGTAATAACTACATTCCTATCAACAAGTACCTCAAATAGAAAAGAATGAAGTGCTCCAACCAAAAGATAGAGTGACTGAAAGGATAAGAAAACAAGACCCTCTACATAGGCTGCCATCAAGAGACTCACTTCAGATTAAAAGACATACACAACTAAAAGGAAGGGAGTGGAAAAAGATATGGCCTGGATTGACCTAGAGAGTATTTCACTGAATGAAATAAATCAGATAGATAAAGACAAATATTGTATGATTTCATGTACACATGGAATCTAAAGAACAAAATAAACAACAACAACAAAGTAGAAATAAATGCATAGATACAGAGAATATTTTGAGGGCTACGAGATGGGGGCGGGGTTGGGGGGGACAGCAAAAACGGGCAAAGGGATTAAGAAGTACAAATGGATAGATGCAAAATAGACATGGAGATAGCATAAG
Organism: Pteropus vampyrus; assembly: GCF_000151845.1. Taxonomy (NCBI): domain Eukaryota; kingdom Metazoa; phylum Chordata; class Mammalia; order Chiroptera; family Pteropodidae; genus Pteropus; species Pteropus vampyrus. Next base: position 1,016 of record NW_011919508.1, read on the forward strand.
GAAAATAGTCAATAATGTTGTAATAAATATGTAAGGGGAAGAAGGATACTAGATTTAGTGGGGCGATCACTTTGTGAGTTATATAGATCTCTAATCACTATGCTGTACAACCGAAATGAATATACTATTGTGTGCCAACTATAATTGAAAAGAAAAAACTTATCGAATTGTACAATGTAATACAAGCTGCTTCAATAACCACCCCCCGCAAAAGAACGAAAGGTTAAATTAACATGAAAAAAAAGACTATAGAAATTTAGCTACAAAAATTTAAAGTGGAATGGTTGACCTTAATTTTAGTAATAAATTACGTCTCCTATCTTAATGCACAAAGGCCTCAAAGTCAGAACCACTTTTATTTTTATGCAGTGAAGATTTCACTAGACCAGCTGATGGAACAGAATCCTCAAAATGACTTTAACTTTTTTCTTCTACTTAAGGTAGGATTTCAACCTTATTCCCTTAGTAAGGGAAGCTAAGAGAATAAATTAAGAAGTTAACATTTCATTTCCTTAAAAAACTTCTATTGGATAAATGTATTAAAGTCCTATTGTTGCTAAAACAGTAGTTTATAAAAGAAGCTATAGGGGAAGAGAATTTTTTTATCCCCAAATGTGTCTCTTTGGTACATTGCTTGTATTAGGCTGGTTAATTTTAAGAAGGAGCACACATGCTGAAAACCAAGTATAAGGTGCCCTTTGCAAGGGACCTGCACATTTATAAGGAGAACCTCTATTTGTAGAGATGCCTCATTTGCTGTACTAGGAATTGGGTGTATGTGTGTGTGACTTGATCTCTAAAAACTCATATTGATGCAAAAGACAATGACTTAAATCTGCATAACAACCTTATCCTGTTTACTGTGCTTTCCCTGGTAACCTCCCATAACTCGCTCCCCTCTCCCCAACCCTTTCTTCTGTCTTCATCTAAAGATGGTAGTTAAGGTGCTAGCTAAGACCACCTTAACTCATGGAGTTACTCGATTATCCTGGGTTTCTCCCATGAATATAAAAGGGATATATGTTATGAAACTTTTTCTCCCTCCTATTAAACTGTCTTTATTACAGGGATATGTCAGCCAAGAACCCAGAAGGGTAGGGGAAATTTATTTTTCCTTCTCTACAGAGCAATGGTACATAATGTATACACTGGGTATGTCATAAGCTATACCATCTAGGTTTCTTTAAGTGCACTTCATGATATTCACATGATAACAACAGACATTTTCTTGTCATTAAGTGACACATGACTAAATTTTTTTTTCATTTAAAATTTTATGCAAACAACATTTTGGGTGAAGAAGACCTAACTACTTGCCCCTTATTTCATAACAAGACCACAGAGAGCTTCCTACTGACAGAGTTGCCCTCAGACAAGGACCTGCAGCATCAGCATCTTCCTGGAGCTTATGAGAAATGCAGAGTCACTGGGCCCAACAGTCTATGCTGAATCAGTATCTGTACTTGAATTAGAATCCTGAGTGATTTATATGCACATTGAAGTTGGATAAGTGCTGGTCTAGACTAGGTTTTTCTCACCTTCTCAATTTGGCGTAATTCTTTGTGTTGGGGATTGTAGATGTTTGGCAGCCTTCCTAGTCATTGCCAAATAGCTCAGGGGCAACATTATCTCTGGCTGGGAACCACTGGCCCTGAGTTTGAAAACTGAAGCGTCCTGACAGATTCCAATCAACACCTATTCCTTATTCTGATTATAACTTCAAGAATACCACTGTATTCTTCAATATGGAGTGGAGTTCAGAATAGTACCACCTCAAAGAATAGATTTTTATAAAATTAAAATTTGACAAAGCATATATGGTACAAATCTCAAATTATATGCCATAAATATATAAATATATATTTATTCATATATATTCTTATAATTAACAAAGCTTTTATAAGATGGGATGAAATGGCAGATATTAATTTCTGTTATAAGTCTGAAATTCCTGATTGATTTGGCATGTGGGGGAGGAATAAACTTTCCTCTACCTTCAGTGTACTTCAGGCTGGTTTAATAATCAAGTGGGTGTAAGAGATTAGCAAGATAAAAATAACAGAATTTAACACATAACATATGTGTGAGAACCTCGCATGTATGAAAGAGTCTGAGACTGCGTGTGCAGGAGAGGTTTGGAGATAGAAAAGGAATATGGGTATACAAGACATCTTGATCTAGGGATGAGGTAATGCATTGGGGGGCCTTCAAAGGGTCATTACAAAATGATAAAATTAGATTTTTAGTAAAGAAAAGTTTGCCCTGCCATACAGGTAAGTCGAAAAGAAACTACCTCTGATAATCTTTTATTATGGGCAAGGCACCTAAATCAAGTTCTTCTAGGTAGTTAAAAGGAGGGGCAGAAGTCTCTCTTGAATCTGAAGCCAAAACTGCTCTTAGCTCGAAATAATCCCCATACCACTGAGGCACATCTTGGCATGAATCGTTTTAAAATCTCCCAGCTAATGTCTCTTGAAACCAAGGAGTATAGCACCCAAAGCTTTACATCAAAGTTACACAGTTCTCTTCATTGTTGAAGAAGGAATTAGGAATTTCCTGAAGCTATCATGATTTGTATCCCGCCACAGTCAATGCTTTGAAGGTCAAGGGATGTGCAAGTCATAGTCCTCAGTCTACACTTTAGAGGGAACTTTAACTCAGGGTTGGCATAGGTGCTGGGAGGTGAGACCTCTGGAAGGCAGGAGAGTTAATGAGAAGAAGTAACGAAAACAGGATTCACTTGACTTCTAACCTGGTCACTTGGGAACAAAGAATCAGCAGGAAAATTTTTCCATTCCATCTAGACCAGTGTCCCACAGGGAAATCGGGGCTCAGAGGTAGGAGTAACAATGGAAACAGTGCCTAATGAGCAGATAAATGGAGTTGAGAATACCTCCGTTCCTGCAGTCCCTCCATGTGTGCATCTTGGGCTTGACAGGATATGGTTGTTGCTTTTGACTCTTAAGCTGGCTCAGAGCTGATGCTTCACTTTCTCCTGCTGTCTTGTCTGGAGACAGAGCTTCAGATTTCATCATCAACCATCCAGGGAGGAATTCAGACTTCCACAAGAAGTCCTCCCTCTCAGAGACCCCATCCAGGTGAGTCAGACAGCCCAGCAGCTACTTCAGGAGAAGGTCAGAGGAGACAGAACCTGAGAACTATTTCCTGAGGTCCCTTGAGAGCCTAGCCATCCTCGCCCAGAGCTGAGAGATGCCATGTTGTTTTACCACGTACGCTAATTAATGTAAAAATATATTTTTAAAATGTTTAATAAGAACAGTGTTGCAAAACAGAGTTTGTCCACCTGGCACTAGCAGAGCTAAACACTAAACACCAAGAATTGCAATTTAGAAAGATTACCTATTCAATTATGAATGGTACCAGCCAGGAGAATGAGAAGCTAATGCTCAGAAGCCCAATTCCCTGATCCAGAGTTGGGGGTGTATTTTTAATGGAATTGGGGGAACAGGTATGTGGAAGCATTGGTGGGGCAAGTTTTAGTTGGAGGACCTTGGAGTTGGCCTTTTAGGATAAGAAGCATCAACACAGGATCTTCCTGGACAACAGACCCAGTAGTTTGGAAAGGGTTTGAGTGTTCAAATTCCTGTTATGTCCTTATTCTTTGGTTCCACGGAGGAGGGTAGGGTGTGGGGAACTTTGATTGCACATGCAGCTGGAGGTCAAGTTTCCCTCCGGGCATGCTTGGCTAGGCGGCATGACTTGCTGTTTTGGTCTGTTATCTCATTAAAGCAACTCGGTATCTCGTGAAACAGGCTAGGACCATTTTGAGCTGACTCTGCAGTTACAGAAGTGTTTGTTGGAATGAGCCACGCCAGGATCATTGGTAACAGTTCCATGATGGGATTGGAAGTTTGGTTAAATGAGAATGAAGAAGGAATGGGAGGCATAAAGTGGTTCCAGTAAAATCGGAATGTACACAAGAAGTTTTGCAGTTCAGGGGAGTAGGAAAACTGAGTATTAGGTGTGGGAGCATGAGCAGTGAAGTGAAGGCACTTTTTTTTTAATTTTTAACAGGAGCTTTATTTTGAGGATGTTTTGTATTTTTTAAAAGTATCCAAATACAGGCAGTAGATACAACCTTGTAGCAGCTGTTCCTGAGGGAAACATTTCACAGTATCATATCTCACACTGTGTAGTCACATAAAAATATTATTTAATAAGTCTAAAGAGGAATTCTAAAGAGTTTGACATTGCAATTCCTTTCATCTTAGTGCAACTGCATGTATTTTGTGTTTATAAGCCTTTTAGTTGACTGGAAATTATGCAATTTCTTTACACAGTTTATATAGTGAGGATCAAGTTGTTATGATGGTTTTGGATTCCATACTTCCAAAAAAATTGGAGTTTTTTTCACTAAAGTTTTTATGGTTTGACAGTGAATTATTTTAAATATGTATAGGTGTATTTGGGTGGAATGTGTGAAAATTTATATATTTTGTACAGTCAATTCTATCCTTAGTAGTAATAATCTCCTTTTATAGACATTGTGTTTTTATTTCACATCTGTTTCTCTTTATTTTTACCTTTTTGCTTTTTGTAGACCAATGTGATTTTACAAATAGCAGTCACCTTTTTCATCTTGTGAAAGTCATTCTTTTGCATTCAATAATCACCTCTCTGTTTCTCCTAAGCGTAGTTGATTCCATTTATGTTTATACAGGTAGAAATTATAACTGTAAATATTGCTTTCTCCACTGCCTTTTAAAGTTATTTTTATATATTTTATTTTTTGGTCTTTGGCAATTTACATCCCAGAATCAAAACCCAGTTTTCTGATTTTCAAAGTTATGCCCTTAATGTCATTTACAAATGTCTCTTTCCATTTCAGCTTTAAAAAAAAAAATCCATTTTCATGCACATTAAAAATATCTTTGTAAATTGTGGGTTTATTCTCTGTACATTTTCTAGTTGGATATTCAATTTGTAAGGTGTCTTGATACCATAAAGATATTATTTTTATTTTGTTTCAAATAAATTGTTATTTGCTACTTTATAGGTTACTCTGGGCATCAGAGCGATTTAACTGCAATTAGAATGTCTCCAGAACAAAGGAAGCTTCCTCCTCATCACGTCTCAGGGACCACCCCAGCTTATTAGATCTCCACCCCTACCCCATCAATTTATCTCTCCACCTGTTTAACTGCTTTTTAAAAAATATAGAACATAAAATAATCATATCAAAATGGAGGCCCAATTTTCAATGTCTGTTGGAGGCGTACCAACTGGAATTTAGGTGTTATTTCTATTTTTTTTTAAGGGAAAGATGATCTGAAGTTGAAAGCTTGTCTTATATCATAGTTTCTATATTATTGTGGCTCTGGGTGAGTAGAGCCCAGTAGTAACATGACCCCAGATCATAGTTTGAGTATGTGTGTGCTTGTGAGTATGGGCATATGTGGTTTGTGGAGCATGAGCCATTTTCAGGACAGGGGTACCTAGTTCATATACTCCAAAACGTGTTCTTTAAAATACAGACCCCAGAATGTTAACCAACAGATTGAAATAAAGAAGGGATCACTCCTACTCACAGGATCTTTTGGAAACAAAATGAATAGAGTGGGAGGAACGACATCTGCACTCCCTGTGTCTTGAAGTTTTATCTGTAGCCGACAGACCATCTCATTCCTCCACATTCTCTGACACCATCCCTATCACTCTCCCTCTTGTTCATTTTTCCCACCACGTGGCTTCCTTTTGAGCCTTGATTACTTCTCCAGAAATCTTTCTGTCCTCCCTATGTCTTCCTTAAACACTCTGTTATACGGCACCTTGTTTGCAAGCCTTTCTCAATTCCCAGTAAAAATAACAGTCATTCACTTTATTAAATACCTACTTTCTTATCCTTCAACACACCAGCACAGACTGACATGGTATATAATTTTTTATTTGCTTATATTCTTTCTCACTTATTGGATTATGGAAAATTTTGGAAAATTATGGAAATCAGCACCGTACACTTTCTGACTAGAAAATGGTCAAATCAGCATATATCACTCAAATGAGTGAAAGAATTTCTCCTTAAACCAAGAAAAGTATGACTTATTGGGCAAAATGCTAGGAGTGGGACAGGGCTTCTAATCAGAGATGTCACAGGAAATTTCTTAAAGGGAATCAGATCTCTACAGAACCATATATTACATATACATTTGACTGCAAAATTTCAATTTTAGCATTTCAGCATGGTAGTAATACCCACTTGTAAAATTAATCGTTACTTTTTTTCATTCCTAGTCATCACCTCCACCATATGGAAACAGGGAATGATACACGACTTTCAGAATTTCTTCTTCTGGGATTTTCAGAGGAGCCAGAACTGCAGTCTCTCATATTTGGGTTTTTCCTCTCCATGTACCTGATCACTGTGTTTGGAAACCTGCTCATCATCCTGGCCGTCAGCTCAGACTCCCACCTCCACACGCCCATGTACTTCTTCCTCTGCAACCTGTCCCTGGTAGATATCTGTTCCACCACCACCACCATCCCAAAGATGCTGGTGAACATCCAGACACGGAGCAAAGTCATAACCTATAAAGGCTGCATCGCACAGATATATTTTCTCATACTTTTCGCTGGGTTTGATGTCTTCCTCTTGACTGTGATGGCCTATGACCGCTTTGTGGCCATCTGTCACCCCCTGCACTACATGGTCATCATGAACCCCCGGCTCTGTATACTGCTGGTTCTGGTGTCCTGGATCATGAGTGTCCTGGATTCCTTGTTAGAAAGTTTAATGGTCTTGAGGCTGTCTTTCTGCGCAGACTTGGAAATCCCCCACTTTATCTGTGAACTCAATCAGATGGTCCAACTTGCCTGTTCTGACACCTTTCTTAATAACATGGTGATGTATTTTGCAGCTGTCCTGCTGGCTTGTGGTCCTTTCTCTGGTATCCTTTATTCTTACTGTAAGATTGTTTCCTGCATACGTGGAATGTCATCAGCTCAGGGGAAGTATAAAGCATTTTCTACCTGTGTGTCTCACCTCTCAGTCGTCTCCTTATTTTATTGTACGATTCTAGGAGTGTACCTCAGCTCTGCTGCTACCAACAGCTCACACTCAAGCGCAGTAGCATCAGTGATGTACACTGTGGTCACACCCATGCTGAACCCCTTCATCTACAGTCTCAGGAACAAAGACATAAAGAGAGCTCTAAAAAGATTCTTTGGGATGGCAGCTATAAAAGTGACAATCATCTTGAGGCTGAAAGAGTGCCCTTGATTTCGTGGCTCCAAGCCTCACAACCAGAAACTATGATTCTTTTTATCAGACGGTGATAGTAGAACTTGCTCCTTTTACTTATGCCCTGGAATTTCCATTGTTAGAGAACAGCTTCTCTGTACAGTTTTAGGAAATACTTTATTAAGCTTTCTGCTCTGTCTGTTATGCAGAATGATTTCTGCCCTGCCCCCCACCCCCGTCTTTTTTCCTAGCTTCACGATGTTTTTCTCACCTTAATCAGAAATATTAGGACATTTCCATTTGTGTTATGGCCAACATGAATTTCTAAAGAATAATTCCTTCTCAAAAGACATACATCATTGTAAGTAATTTGTTCTTGTTTTATAAATAGAATAGTCATAAGTCGTATTACTCCTGTAGCAAAAAACTTCACTTGTCTACTAAGCCCATTTATATAATTGCAATCCAGGAAAACCTGAAACCTCAGTTTTCACTTTTGTGTCCCTCATCCTGTCTACATCAGTACCTTAACTGCTCTTCCTGATAATGTAGACTTCATCGTTTCTCCCTGTAATTCTCAGCCTGTTGATAGTGATGCTATAGGAGAGGATGGCCTGGGGCTTGTCACTCAGACCTCTTTCTATGTTGTTGCAGGGCTGGCCTTTGTTATAATTTGTTATAATTGGTCCTTATTATAATTGCAAAACTACCAGGAAACTATGAAAAAGCAATGTTTATTAATCACAGGTTCAGCATGTTCAAGAGCCACATGGAAGATCAGTGGAGAGAGAAGAGAGAGAGAGAGAATGGGAATGGACCAAGTTGGGGAGAACTTCGTGCTTATCTAATATCCATGCCATACAGCTAACAATGTGATATTTTGGGGTGAATGTATTTGAAATGGACGTCTCATAAATCAGAAGTTTAATGCCAGGCATCACACTAGTAACATGCTATTGTATTTTCTATCTGGTCTCCAGGTTTTATTGTCTCATTCAGCTCAGGGCCCAGAATACCTACAATAGTCACTGGTGAAAATTGATTATCAAGTATATATTTCCCAATGAGATTGGCATGGAAACATGGAAGATGTTCAGAGACAAACAGAAAACGAGATATATATGTCATTCTGAGCTAAGAATGAGGTGAGGAACCTGAGGCTTCAGAGGGCAGAAGGTCGTTTGCAGGACAGTAAGAAGAGCAGATGTTCAGTAATTAGAAGTTTGCTCTGTCCTATACATAGGTCACAACAGGTGATCGCTGATGATCACTCTTATTATGGGCAAGTCCCCACATTTAAATATTTTAGGGGCATGGTAAAAGTTTCTTTTGGGCCTACAGGGTCTCAAAAATAATCCAGATATACATCTTCAGGTGACTTGTTCTGAATCCTTATGATCATGACCTGCATTTATTCTTTTGCATGTGAATGTCCAGTTTTCCCATCACCATTTATGAAGAGATTATACTTTTCCCACTGGCTATTCTTGGCTCCTTTCTCATAAATCAATGACCATATATGTGTGGGTTTATTTCTGGGCTCTCTATTCTGTTCCATTGATCTATGTGTCTGCTTTTGTTTCAGTAACATTTTTGACAAAAGAATGTCCAGCCTAAGAAAAAGTCTTATAAGAGTTCATTTAAGCAGAACTGATGGCAATCGTCAGGAAGCAAAATCTCAATGGATTGAGAAAATGCTCTAGAGAATGGCAGTTTTACAGCTGATTTTTTATGTTAGAATGGAAGGAAGAGACATAAGAAGGGGTCTACAGTCATTGGTGGAAGATTAGAGAAGTGAGAGAAAGTAAAGCAGGGAAATCCCTGAAATTGGATAAAAAGTTAAACAGAGAGACACGTGCTTATTTAGATAACAGTGAGGTCTCATGGTGTGTGGCTGACAGTTGTGTTTTGAGGGGTCTGAGAAGAAGGTGATTCTGGTGTTTTCATGGTACATTATCTTAGATTAACAAAGACAATAGACTATTTCAAAGTTTAAGATTGACCTTTGTTAAAGGCCTTGGATGTGACTATCCACTACGACCTGCTTTCAGATAGGGAATTTTACATTCAGACCGCCCTAGATGGTAACTTTGGTCTCTGGGTTTGTAAGGCTCACCATGTGGGCCTCCTCTGAACTTATCAGGTAGAGTATGTGGCCCCCTTTTCCTCCACACCATACTGTTTTGATGATGATAGCTTTGTAATATAGTTCAAAATCAGAAAGCTTCATGCCTACTGCTTTCTTCTGCTTTCTCAAGATTGCTTTGGCTATTCATGGTGTTTCAAGGCTCCATATTAATTTTACAAGTATTTGTTCTATTTCTATTGTTTAATTTTACAATTATTTGTTCTATTGGAATTTTGATAGAAATTCCATTACATCCGTAGATTACTTTGGAAAGTGTTAAAAAACAAAAATCAACCGAATAAAATTTAGAAATCTAATTGGCTTTATTAAGGGATTTGTAAATGGAGCAGCATCCCATCTAGCAATTAGAGGGGAACTCCCAGTGGTTGTACAAAATGGAAGATTATCATAGAAAGAAGGGTGGGGCAAAGGAGCTATTTACAAAAATAAAATTATTTTTAGACCAAGACATCTTTTTGGGGGGTGGGTGGGGGGAAGGAGACAGCAAGAATTTTATCCTACAGATTGTCTCTTCTTTGGGAAGATGATGAGGGCCCACATTACCTTACCGGTGCTGTTAGAAAACTCAAGGCGTTTCTTTGCCTGAATACATCAAAGCCAAAAGAGACACAAATTGGAGTTTGCAGCAAAGAAAGTAGAGGTTTATGGCACCTAACCTGATGACACAGGTGAGCTAGTGATCGAAGACCTGAACCCCCAGTGGTCTCCTGAAGATAAGTTATATAGGAGAAAACTCATTAGTCATGGTAGCTAAGGGGGTTGGGGCTGTGGGCTCTACTCATTAGTCGGGCCTAGGGTAGGGGGAAGTTGATCATTGCATCAGGTCCTGATGTCAGTCACAGCATCTTTCTGTCTGGTTTCAAGGGAGTGCTGGTAGGGTTGTTCTGCTTTCATGGAGGTTGAGATGTTATCTTTAGTTTGATAGAAACTGTTTCTGTGGTCAACAGACCGAGGCTTTGTTCCTAAGGCAGTTCGATGCTGACCTAAGGGCTTAATGATTGGGGAAGTGGTCATGCAGTGTGCAGAAGCATAAGGGGGGAAAAAGCAAGTGACCCGAGGGCAGTTTGAACCAAGGAGAAAGAGAAGAGAGTGCTGAATCCTAGCACTAGACCACCAGGGAAGGAGATAGCAAGGGTTTTATCCTGCAGATTCTCTCTTCTTTGGGAGGATTGGGGGGGAGGGATATTATTTCATTCATATGTGGGATATGAAACTGAAAGCAACTAATGAACAAAACAAACAAACAAAAACTCATAAACAGAAACAACAATTTAGTTGTTACCAGAGGGAAAGTAGAGAGGGAATGGCAGATAAGGGTACAGAGGGTCAAATATATGATGATGAAAGGAGATTTGACTTTGGGTGGTGAACACAAATGTAGATAATGTATTGTTTATGACAAAGTCAGAATTCTCAAGGCAGCCAGGAAGAAAAAATGGCAACTTATAAAGGAAAACCCATTAGATTATCATTGGACATCTCAGCGCAACATTACAAGCCAGAAAGGAATGGAATCAAATATTTAAGCTATTAAGTGAAAGAAAGTACCAGCCTAGAATAATGTATCCAGATAATTTCTCCTTCAGATATGAAGGAGAAATTAAGACTTTTCCAGACATACAAAAATTGAGAGAATTCTCCACTATGAGGCCTGCACTACAGGAAATACAGAAAGGGGTCAGCTCACCTAAAACAAAATAACAAAACAAAATACAGAATTAGGAGGTAAGTGGCTACCAGGCAAATCAGAGCAGAGGAGTACAACCTTACTAAGAACAGGGCATTATAACCTTAAATAATAAAAACAGAATTGTTAAAACAAGATAGTAATGAACGTTCAGCATACATAGGAACAAATTGAGATAACAATGACTGAAAAGCGGGGGAGAGGGGTTCGAATCTAAATTCGCAAAGTGGAATGGAGATAAGGAACAAGCAGAAGAAAATGCACGACTGTATATGTATATATATATAACTATCCTTTACATATTCATAATGGTAACTACACACCAAAGATTCAGAACCAAAATATATAACATAAAAAAAGAAAGACTCACAAAAGCCAAACAAAATAAAGAGAAGCACAAAGACAAGAAAGCAATGGAAACACTGAGCTACCAGAAAGCAAAAGATAAAATGGCTATAAGAAGATCTCAGATTTCAATAATCCCCTTAAATGTAAATGGACTGAACTCACCAATCAAAAGCATAGAGATACAGAATGGATCAAAAACAAAACCCAACCATATGCTGCCTCCAGGAGACACATCTCAGCTCCAAAGACAAATGTAGACTCAAAATGAAAGGATGAAAAATGATATTTCAAGCAAATGGCATTCAGAGAAAAGTGAGAGTAGTAGTATTAATATTAGACTAAATACTCTTCAAAATAAAAAAGGTAAAGAAAGATACTGAGAGACACACCATAATGATAAAAGAAATTATACACCAAGAAGACATAACATTATTAATATCTATGCTCCCAATCAGGGAGTCCCGAAACATGTAACGCAATTACTAACAGAACTAAAGGGAGAAACAGACCAAAACACTATCGTAGTAGATATGGACAGATCATCTAAACAGATAATCAATAAGGAAATAACATCCTTAAATGACACATTAGTCCAACTGGACATAATCTACATTTACAGAGCCTTCCATCACAAAACAGCTGCTTATACATTGTTCTGCAGTGCACATGGTACATTCTCAAGATTTGACCACAAATTGGGACACAGAGATAGCCTCAACAAATATAAGAGGGTTGAAATCATACCAACTATATTCTCTGATCATAATGCTTTGAAACTAGAGATCAACTGCAAAAAGAAATCAGGAAGAACCACAAATACATGGAGATTAAACAACATGCTACTGAAGAATAACTGGATCAGAAAAGTAAAAAAAGAGATCAAGAGATACATAGAAACAAATGATAATGATAGCACAACATATCAAAAATTTTGGAACATGGCAAAAGCGGTCATAAGATGAAAATTGATATCATTACAAGCCTATCTCCAAAAACAAAAAAGAGCCCAAATAAACAACCTAATGCTTCATCTTAAAAAACTAGAAAAGGAAGAATAAATTGAGCTGGGCTGTATTTGATCATGTCTCATATTTATTGAAAAGTTCCAGATGAGTGGAGATAGAAATTATCTTGTAGCAGCCGTTCGTGAGACATACATTGTAGTATCTTCTCTCATGCTGGTTATTTATGAGGTAAATAATTACGAATGAGTTTAAAAGGAATATAAAATAATTTTATTTGGAATTATTTCACTACTGGCGAGGGTGCCTATATTTTGGGGCTTGTTACCTTTACTTTCTCTATTGGAACAGTTAGTAAGAATTACTGTCCCACATTTAGCCTTTTCCCTCAGTGGTCATGTCTTCTATATATTTAATGATAAATTTTGTCATGCATGTGGGAAAAACAAAAACTGAAGACTAACCCATTTCTGGGCAAAGAGAATAAAGTGAAGAGAAACAAAAGTTTTTGCAGTTCAATGATGAAGAAATTAAGGTGACTGGTTGTACCTTAAATTTTAATGCATCAATGCATCATAGCCAGATCATGTTTATATTTATGCAATGATGACTTCACCGTACCAGCTGATTGGGCGCAATACCTCCAACTCTCTTTAAAATTTTTTCTTCTTCACTTGAGTTTTCAAGGTAAAATTCTCTTACCCAAGGACACTAATGAATGAATGGAGAGGCTTCTACACAGTTCCCTCAGCAAATTTTATTGAATAAATGTCTATATTAGATTCTACCGCTGCTATAAAATATTCCCACACTAGTTGTTTAAAACAAGCAAATATATGCTCTCACAGTTCTGTGTCAGACACTTCAATGTGTCTCATTGTCTAAACTCAAGATGTCTGCAGGGTTGGGTTTCCTGTAGAGGTTCAGGTGAAATTGGTTTTTTTCTCATTCCAGTTTGCATTCTAGCCAGCTGCATTCCTTGGTTCCTGGCCCTTCCTCCTTCTTTAAAACCAGCAGTGTAGCATTTTCATCTTGTCTCCTCTTCTGCTTCTAGAGGAGCATTGTGGTCACCTTCGTCCCATGCGGATGATCCTGGCTCATCTTCTACCTTACAGTCGCCAATTAGCAACCCTGTTCCACCTGTTACCCTAATCCTCCCTGTTATAAAAATATCAAGTTCAAAGGCCCTGGGGTTGAGGCCGTGGATATGTTTAGGAGGTCCTTCTTCCGTTCTTTTTAAAAGTGTATTACTATGTGCCAAGGGCCTTTATATAAAGGAAATAAAACCAGAACTTGTCACATTTTCTGAATGAGTGAATACATTATTCTTTTAATACTACATGCAAGAAAAATTTTGTTCAGAGAACCTAAAACTATGTCTAGCTGAATCTAACACAAGACCGTAGGTTTGCTCCGAGCAAGACCAACAGCATTAACACCACCTAGAACCTTGATAAATATGTAGAATTTCTTAGCCCAACAGGACCTCAGCAGCTAAATCATATTCTGTATTTTTGTTAAAATTCTTGTTGATTCATAGGCACACTCAAGTTGAAGTGCTGGAATACACTAGGTTTTTTCACCTCTCACTGTTGACAATATGGGCAGATAATTTTGGAGGATACTTTCCCATAAATTATTGGTGTTTGGCAGTATTCCTCTGGACAGTGCCGAATATCCCAGGGGCAAAATCATTTCTGGGCGAGAACCACTGCCTAGAAGCAACATGCAAAAATTATAACCAAGGCCTAACAGATACTCTATTAACTGCACATCACTAACCCCTTCTGCTCCATCCGAGGGCCTTTGCACTGAACATTCCCTCTGTGGGGTACAGAGTTGTCTATATAACCTGGCCTCTCCTTCCTTTTTATCCTAGTGGTGATATTGAAATGTCATCTGTTTGCAAGTCTTGCCTAAAGACACATAAAAACGCATAACGTCCTCATCACTTTTTCCTTTACACCTGCTTTCCTTTTCTTCATACAACTTATTCTGTTCACTATAAAGTCTTTTGAAAAGTGTATTACCATGTGCCACTCGAGGGCACTTATATAAAGGAATAAACACAGCATTTGTTATATTTTATGAATGAGTGAATACATTATTCTTTTAAAAGTACATGCAAGGAAAATTTAGTTGGGAAAACCTAAAAGTTTGTCTCGGTGCTCTTACCCAAGACCTCAGCCTTGCTTCAACCAGGACCTGCAGCGTCAACACCACCTGGGAACTTGATAGAAATGCAGAGTATCTTAGCCCAACAGGACCTGCTGAATCGTATTCTGCATTTCTGGTAGAATCCTTGTTAATTCATAGGCACACTCAAGTCGAAGCGCTAAAGTAGACTAGGGTTTTCCCCTCTCACTCTTGACAAAATGGGCAGAAAATTTTAGAGGATGTTTTCCCATGGACTTTTGTTGTTTAGCAGTATTCCTCTGGACATTGCCAAATATCCTAGGGGCAAAATCATTTTGGGGTGAGAACTACTGCCTAGAAACAACCTGCAAAAATTATAATCAAGGCCTAACAGATACTCTATTAACTTTGTGACATCACTAACCCCTTTTTCTCCCCCTAGGGCCTTTGCACTCACCAATCCCTCTGTGGGGTACAAAGTTATCCATATAACCTGGCATCTCCCTCCTTTTTGTCTTAGAGGCAATGTGCAAACATCATGTGTTTGCAGGTCTTGCCTAAATACACATAAAAAACACAGCGTCCTCATCACTTTCTCCTTTACATCTGCTTTCTTTTTCTTCATACCACCTGTGACCTTTTGAAACGTTATATTTTTAAAATTTTATTGTACATTCTTCTTCAACATCCCTCCTCATTGAATTCAAGGGAGTTTTGTACTTTAGCTCTCATTCTTCACAGACTAGACAGTGCCTATAACCTAGTCGGCAAACAATATTCCCAAAATGCATGAAGACTTTCTCAATAACACTGTAGAATACGGTGTCATGAACCCCTAGGAGAAAAAGCAGAATGAGACAAAAATTCCTAATATAAATGGCACAGGAAACCCCAAGAGGAGACCACATCCTTAAAAAGATATTGAAATTAATTTCTTGAATTTTAAATATGAACTCTAGTATTAGAACTATGTGAGTAAGCCAGTTTGTATGAAAATTACACTTTATTTTCCTGTTTTCTGTAAGTCACCTCCATGACATAGAACCAGGGAATCTTACAATATTTTCAGAATTTCTTCTGAGATTTTCAGAGGAACCAGAATTGCAGCCCCTTATGTATGTAGGCTGCATCTCACAGATATGATTTTTCCTACTCTTTGCAGGATTGGATGACTTCCTTCTGACTGTGATGATTTATGACCACTTTGTGGCCATCTGTCACCCCCTGCACTACATGGTCATCATGATCTCTGGTTCAGTGGACTGCTGCTTTTGGTGGCCTGGATCATGAGTGCCTTGCATTCCTTGTTGCAAAGCTTAATGGTATTGCGAATATCTTTCTGTACTGTCTTGAAAATTCTCCACTTTACCTGGGAATTCAATCAGATAGTTCATCTTGCTTGTTATGATACCTTTCTTAATAACCTGGTGATATATTTCTTAATCATTCTGCTGGGTGGGGGGTCCTCTGGCTGGTATAATTTACTCTTGCTCTAAGATTGTTTCCTCTATATGCAGAATCTCATCAGCTCAGGGAAAGTATAAAGCATTTTCTACCTGTATGTCTCAGCTCTCAGTTGTCTCCTTCTTTTATTGTACAGTTCTAAGAGTGTTCCTCAGCTCTGCTGCAAGCCACAGCTCACACCCAAGTACAGAAACTTCATTGATGTATGCTGTGGTCACATCATGCTGAACTTCATCTACGGTCCCAGGAACAAAGAGATAAAGGTGATTCTGAAAAGATTTTTTTAGGATGGCAGCTACAAAATGAATAATTTCCTTCGGGCTGAAAAAAGTGTCCTTTAATCTGTGATCCTTTAATAAGATTCTGATTATAGAACTCGGTCTTTTTATTTATGTTCTGAAATTTCCATTTGCTTGAGTTCAACTTCTCTATACAATTTAAGTAATCAATTTATTAAGTTTTCTCTTCTCTCTGTTACGTAGCCAGTTTTTTTTCCCCCTTTTTCTCCATACATTCACGAAATTTTTTCCAACCTTGATCAGAAAATTTGTAAATTTATGTTTCTTTAATGGGTTACTTGGGTTTCTAAAGAAGAATGTCTTCCATTATGACATATATGAGTCATTCATTTTAAATACATTCATCTCAAAAACAAAATTAAACTAAACAAACAACAACAACAAAACCACACTGCTAGCTGTATGATAAGGCTAATAGATAAGCACGAAGTTCCTCCAACTTAGTCCATTCCCTCTCTCTCCCTCTCTCTCTTCTCAAATCCCCTCCCCCAGGTTTTCCTGTGTGGTCCCCAATCACACAGGACCTGTGAGTAACAAACCTGGTGTTACTCCTGGTTATGTTTTATTGTTTTACAGATAGTCATAAGCTGTATAACTCATGTGAAATGGCTTCAATTACTATTAAGCCAATTTGCATAATTTCATTCCAAGAAAATCTGAAACCCCAGTTTCCACTTTGGTGTCCCTCATTCTATTTAATCAGTACCTTAACTGCTCTTCCTGATAATGTAGACTTCATCATCGTTCCTTTTAAATCTCAGCCTGTTGCAAGTGATGCTATAGGTGAGGAATGCCTGGGGCCCTGGCCTGGATCCCAACTGCTTGTTACTCAGACCAGAGCCAATGTTGTGGCTGGACCAGATCCTTTGTGGTCCTTATTATATTTGCAACAAGCATCAGGGAACTATGAAAACATCAGGTTTGTTACTCACAGGTCCTGTGAGTAACTCATAAATCAAACGTTTAATGTCAGGGATTACACATAACTTATATGTGATCTCCTGGTTTTATAGTCTCATTCAGCTTGGTGTCTAGAATACCTACAGTGGTCACTGGCAAAAATTAATTATCAAATATATATTTCCCAGTGGAGTCTGTATGGAAACATACAGGAGATTTTCAGAGACAAACAGAAAATGAGGCATATATATGACATTCTGAGCTAAGGATGAGGTAAGGCATCTGGGGCTTCAGAGGGGAGAAGGTCATGAGCAAGACAGTAAGAGCAGATGTTCAGTTAGAAGATGTTTAGTTAGATGCTAAAGTAGAAGTTTGTCTATACATAGGCCATAACAGGTTATCTGTAACGATCACTCTTATCGCAGGCAAGCCCCCACATTTAAATTCTTTAAGGAAGAGGGAAAAGTTTTTCTTGGTCCTAAGGGGTCTCAAGAATAATTCACATACACATCTTGGGGTACATTTCTCTGAACTCTAATAATAGTGACCCAGTTTCATTCTTTTACATGTATATGTCCAGTTTTCCCAGTACTTTTTATTGAGGAGATTGTCCTTTCCCCATTGGATATTCTGGGCTCCTTTCTCATAAATTAATGACCATATATGTGTATGTTTTTTTCTAGGCTCTCTATTCTGTTCCATTGATCTATGTGTCTTTATTTCTGTAAGAATGTCCATCTTAAGAAAAAGTATCTTAAAAGTTTGGGTGTCATCTGTCACTCAAACTGATGAAAATTGATGGGAAGCAAAATCTCAATAGATTATTGGAAGTTTTGCAGCTTATTCTATACTTAGAATGAAAGGAGGAGATGTAAGGAGGGCTTTCTGCCATTTGTTGATAGATGAGGGAAATAGGAGAAAGCAAAGCAGAGAAATCTCTGAGATTGAGTAAAAAGTAAAACAGAGAGGCATGTGCTTTTTACAATGTCGGATACAGAGTAGTTCATATGTACAACGTATAGATATGGTATGTGGGCAACAGGATAACATGGTGTGGGGCTGGAAGTTGTGCCTTCAAGAGGTCTGTAAAAGAAGGTGACACTGATATTTTCAAGGTGTTTTATCTTAGATGCACAAAGGCAATAAACTATTTCAAAGTTAAAGATTGACCCTTGTCAAGGAAACTGTAAGACTAGGTTGTGACAACCTGCATAGACTGGCTTTTAGTCAGGAGTTTTATGGTTAGAACATCCCTGTGTGTCTAATTTGGTTTTTGGGTTTGTAAGGTCCACCATGTAGGCCTTTCCTGAGCTGGTCAGATAAGGTATGTGGCTTCTTTTTCATCTACACCATACTGCTTTGATTACTATAGCTTTGTAATATAGTTCAAAATCAGGGAGCATGATGGCTCCAGCTTTCTTCAACTTTATCAGGATTGCTTTGGATATTCAAGGTGTTTAATGTCTCATATAAATTTTACAATTGTTTCTTCTATTTTTGCGAAAAATAGTATTGGAATTTTCATAGGGGCTGCATTGAATCTATACATTCCTTTGGATAGTCTAAAAAACAAAAATCAACAGAATAAATTTAGAGATCCAATTGTCTTTATTAAGAAATTTGTAAATGGGGCAGCATCCCATCTAGCAATTAGAAGGAAACTAACTCTCAGTGGTTGTACATATTGGAATGTTTTCTTAGAAAGAAGGGAGGGACGAGGGAGCTATTAACAAAAGAAAAGAAAGAATTATTTTTAGAGCAGGGCATCATTTTTGGAGGGATGGGAACAGCAAGGGTTTTGATCCTGCAGATTCTCTCTTCTGTCTATGGTGAAATGGAGGGGCCCACATGACAGATTACCTTACTGGTGCTTTAACAAAAAAATTCCACACTGGTTGTATAGTATTACATTTCTGAGAGGTTGAAATTGCCATTAGATTTCATATTAAATCTCGGATGGCATTATGAGCTTTTAGCAACAATGACACATTTGGAACCTGTAGTTTCCTCTTCAAAATAGTATGGACATTTTAACAGTATTAATTCTCCCAATCTGTGAGCACACAATATTTTTTATTTGTCTTCTTTAAAATGCATAAATTGCTGAATTAAAGGAGCCCTACAAAAAACAAGAATACTTACTGCATGAGTATATACATACATACATAGAAACACACACACATATGAAATTCAAACAGGCCAGCAACAGTTTAATTGCTTTGTTTTATAATTGTAAAAAAATAATGTAATGACTTGGATCGTCTGATTTCTTATTTCTGATGGTGATGTGAAGTGCGAATCTAATTCAGGTAAATGTTGTTAGAAATAAATAACTGTTTAGAAATATTTAAGAGACTAAGAATAATTTCACATATGGAAAGTATTTAAGTATATATATGTGCATTTTCGCCTGACTTTCATTCAAGTAAACACACATACATATGCACAACACAGACTCATTAATAATGTCACCTTTAAAATCAAAAGAAACTTGAAAGAAATGTGGAGGGAATAGAAATTAAAGGAATGCATGATTAAGTTAACATGAAACTGAAAGAATGTAGACATGTAGACAGAAAGATTTATTTATTTATTTATTTATTTTAAAATTTTAATTACATTTATTGGGGTAACATCGGTTAATAGAATTATATAATTTTCAGGTGTACATTGTCATTTGACATCTGTATATTCTATTGTGTTTTTATCACCCAAAGTACAGTTTCCTTCAGCTACCATATATTTGATCCCCTTTACCCACTTCACTCTCCCTCTAAACCCTATATTTGACCCCCTTTACCATGTCTACATCCCCTCTCCTCCCCTACCCCACTAGCAACCACTAGTCTATAGTCCTCTGGTAACCTCTAGCCTATATTCCATGTCCATGAGTCTCTGTTTGTTT
>NW_011919509.1:0-21049 GCF_000151845.1 Pteropus vampyrus
TTTTGATTACTGATTGGATTTTACTAGTCGTTCACATTTTCTGTTTTTTCTCTCTCTCTCTGATTCAATCTTTGAAGATTGCATGTTTCTATAAATTTATCCATATCTTCTAGGTTGTCCAATTTGTTGGACTATAATTGTTCATATTATTTTCTGATAATCATTTTTATTTCTGTGCTGTCAGTTGTCACTTCTCTTTAACTTTCCATTTACTTCTTTGGGTCCTCTCTTGTCTTTTCTTGATGAGCCTGGCTAAAGTTTATCAATTTTGTTTACCTTTTCAAAGAACCACTACCTGGTTATATTAATGTTTTCTATTGTTTTTTAGTATATTTTATTTATTATCACTCTGACCTTTGTTATTTTCTTCCTGCTGCTCACTTTGACTTTGCTTATTCTTTGTTTTTGAGTTCCTTTATGTATTGGGTCACATTGTTCATTTGAGATTTGTTTGTTTCCTGAGGTAGCCCTGTATAGCTATAAATTTCCCTCTTAGAACTGCTTTGGTTGTATTTTATAGATTTGGGGGTCATCGTGTTTTCATTTTCATTTGTAGTTATTACCATTCTTTATTCCTATTTTTGATACATGTTTTTGCTTCTTAAAGAAATCCCTCCAACATTTCCTGTAATACTGGCTTTATGTGGGTAAATTTTTTAGCTTCTTTTTGTCTGGGGAGCTCTTTATTGGTCCTTCGACTCTAAATGATAGCTTTGCTGGATAAAGTATTCTTGGTTGTAGATCCTGGGTCTTCATAATGTTGACTATTTTGTGCCAAGCCCTTCTGTCCTACAAGTTTCTTTTGAGAAGTCAGCTGCCAGTCTTATGAGTGCTCCCTTGTAGGTAACTAGCTGTTTTTAAGATTGTCTCTTTGTATTTAACCTTTGGCATTTGAATTATGATGCGTCTTGGTGTGGGCCTCTATGGGCTCCTGTATCCTGGGACTCTCTGTGTTTCCTGGGGTTGTATGTCTATTTCCTTCACCAGGTGAGGGAAGTTTTCCATCATTATTTCTTCAGATAGCTCTTCAACATCTTGTTTTCCTTCAGGTACTCCTATGACATGGATATTTTTACATTTAATATAGTGTTCCATAAGCTCCTTAATTATTATTATAGTCTTGGTTTCTTTTTCCTTGCCATTCTGACTGAGTGTCCTTGCCTCCCCACTCTATATCAATGATTTGACCCTCTTCTTTATCCACTCTGTTAGTTCTCTCTAATATACTCTTCATCTCAGATAACATGTGCTTCATTTCTGACTGGTTCCCTTTTATAATTTCCATTTCCTTTCTATTGTTTTTATGTCTTTGTTAAAGTTCTCGCTGAGTTCTTCTACTCTTTCCCTAAGTTCATTGAGCATCTTCACAACCACTGTTTTGAACTCTGCCTCTGTTCAAAGGACAGAGGCAGGAGTATCCTCACGCGACAACTCAATGTCCCCCTGTAAGTCCCTGGTGCCCCCCATGCAGCCGACTGGGCGCTGGTGCTCAGAGCCAGTAGGTCTGTCACTGGGAAAGTCCAGTAGCAGACACAATCCCTTTAGGAGGTGTCTGCAGCTGCCAGCTGCCGCTGTCACAGTCTCTGTCCCACTCAGCTGCTGGGGACTGGGCAACCTTGCATCCTCACCCTGTCCTGCTTCCTCCTGTTGCAGGGTGATTTCTTATTTCTCTCCCTAGTTGCAGTGCTTCTGTTTATCTCGATCCCGGGTGACTTTCCTTGCTGTTTGCTCCGTGTTTCTGTCACAACTTTGATGTGGTCACAAGAGGGGTGAACAAAGCCTCTATCATCTACGCCATTTTTTCCACTCCTCTAGTTTTGCTTGCTTTTAAAAGTTATAAACAGTAGCATACTTTGTGTAGTCTTCTTGGTTTCCCCCACCCCCACTCAGTATGTTTCTAGCATATTGATCCATATTGTTGCTCACAGGTATAATCCATCCATGTTTACTGCTAGTGATATTCTACAATTTAGTTATGTATTTCCCTATCACAAAGGGTATGTGGGTTGTTTTAGTTTGGCATATCCATTTGACCTTGGCTGGCTTTCTGAATTTGTTAGAGGGGCAAATGAGAACAGATCTTTCTGCTTCTAAAATAATTTATTGTGATACAGAAGGGAAAAAAAGATTGACACTCTGTTAAGAAGCAAGGAAGAGGTCAGATCGTAGAAAGAAATTTTACCTATGGTCAGCAAAGGGCACCAAGATGTCTGGGACAATCTTCAACCGGGCTTTGGGCTGGGAGGGAATTTCATATAGGAAAGAGAGAGAGGGAAGAGAGCTCAGAGTCCAGATTTGTTATTTTGTTACTTGAAAGGATACTGTTTCTCAGAATCCAGGTTCTCTCTGGGTAGGGAATCTCCTGAATTAGTTTTCCTGGAAGGATGCCATGCTTGCCCTCGAAGTAACTCTATGCTGGAAATCTCCAGGTCCAGTGGGCGGTTCCGCTCTTGCCACGTGGAGTTGCATTGCATTGGCATCTTTTAACACTCACAGTCCTGGGATAACAGGTCTCATCTACTTTGCAGTAGGATGTGATCTTCTTCCAGGCTCTGACTCCTGTACTCACAGGCTCTTTGCTCACCTCTGCTGAGTAGGGAAGTGTAAGGTGGTCCAGGCAGGGTGTGCCACCTGGGGATACTCCTGCCTACATATAGGGCCCCAAACTCTTCAGGCTCTCACTTGTTCCAAGGCTCCTTGCATCCTCTGCTTTCCTTTATCTTTCCATATTCCTTCCCGCAACTTGTACCTTTCTGTAAAAAAAGGCACTCATGTGCATGCACTCCCTCTTTTCTTTCCAACGTATCATAATATGATAAGGAGACAAGGACTGTAGAAATAGTGGTTTCCATTAGAACACTTGCTTACCAGCTACTGCTAATATGACTGTGTGTGAGTTAGCAACTTGCTTAGCAATAAGAGTACTAATATTTACCTCAATAGAATGCTAAAACAGTTAATGAGGTAACATTTAATAATATCTTGTGCAATTCCCGAAACATAATAAATACTAAATATTTTCAAGCTTCACTCACTTATTCAGTTATTTCTTCATTAATTCATTCTTTTAGTAAGTATTTACTGTGCTAAACAGTTTACCCGGGAAGTACTGAAGATACTAGTTAATGGAGACATAGTCATGACCCTCAAGATTTTTGCTCTTTACTGGGGGTGAAGGACAAGTAAGCAGATAATCCTATTGCTGGAGAAATGTGCTCTAAGAGGCTTGCAGAGAGAGTATGAAAAGACAGAAGGTGGACACCTAACCCAGAATAGGAAAGAGAGTTAGGGAAGGCTTCCTGGATGAGATGCTGCTTACATTGCACACTCTATAAATTCTTGGCATTTGGGGTAAGGTTGGAGGGAAAGACATGCTCAATGACCTGGTGGCAGAGAGCTTGATATATTCAAAGATATGCAGGGAATTCAGGGAACCATGCGTGGAAATAGCTAGACATACAGATCTGCAGATAAAATTTGAAATGTGAAAGCAGTTTATTTAAGTCAGAGCTTGTACAGCTTTTACTTTCTCTTTTTCCAGGCCCATCCCCCAGTCCTATTCTGCTACAGGGCTTTCTCTTTCCCTATCACCCTCCACCTGATGTGACATTTCCTGCCTCGCCACTGGTGCTGTTTCAGAATTCCCAAATCCTATTGCACAGTGGATGCAGAATAGCACTTTTCTACTTTGCAACAGCCAAAGGTCACAATCTTGCTTTCTAAACGCAGGGGACAATAGAAACCTGGAGTGATATCTGAAAGGAGAATAGCAGGAACCAAGGTTTCCTGCCTACTCCATTAGGAACTCTTCCTGCTTCGTACTCATCTTATGTGTTTAAAGAAGATGCCTAACTCCACAAGATACATTTAAATAATAATCAGTTTTTCCAATTTTATCAACTGACTATCTAATAAGAGCTTCAAATAGAAGAACATGGTTCATGTTAAGCTGTTTAGAATATTGGAATGAGCTCTTGGGTCCCATTACTCTATGCAGGCACTCTATCGGTGAATGAAGGCACAGTAAATGGCCAGTGAAAATACAGTAAATGAAGCTGACAACTTGGCATTGTGCAGGCTTTTCACTTTAAAAAAATCTGGAGCATAATGCTTTTGATGATGCTTTTTTTAAAAAAAATGGGTTGTGTGGCAATGTCCTGAGAGTTTGGGATAGGACAGTGATTAATTTGGAATGCTTAAGAGGATCAGAGCGATTGAATAAATTCCCTGCACTCCTTTTTTTTTTTTTTTTGTCCTAATCCAAATCTCAAGAGCCAAGGAGTGAGCGGCATCTCTGAGATCACAACAGTGAAGAATATCCAGGAGTAAAGGTGAGTAAGTAAAGGTACTATGGTGTGAGAGTGAATGTGTGATACTTCTGGTGTGTGGAAGGTGGAGGTCAGCATTTGATTGTTGTCTTTGGATTGTTCTCAAGTAGACGATTTGCTTTGCAGGTTCTGGGACAGGATAGGAAGAGTGTTAGAGAGTTTAAGACCCAGAAACCTAAAGGTCTTTGTAAAGGACATTTTAAATACTTTTCTGAGCCTGGAAGAAACTTAGGAATTCTCTCTAATCATCATCGTCTCATTTTATAGACCAGATCACCAATATCTAAGGAAGTGAATAGATTTGCTCAAGGTTATGTAGCAAGTGACACCCCCAGGACTGATCCAGGTTTATTTATCCTATGTCTTCTCAAGGCATGCTTTACACATCCTGCCAGGATAGTGTGAACAGGCTGCTCATGGTCCCGTGACTCCACACCAACTCTGACTGTCCTTTCCTCGGTGACCTTGCTCTCCGGAAGGCCCCTGACTGATTGGGGGCTCTTAAAAGCAGCAGGAGACGACCACCAAGTATTAAAGGTCTTTAAGCCACGAGGGCCCTGGGCTGCAGGCTGGACAGTCATAAGTCAGAACTGGGAGTGGTGAGTCAGGGAAACCATCCATGTTTGGAAAAGGAGGTAAAAGGAATTGGCCGATCAGGAAGTATTTTTTGTTTGTCAACTCACTCCAGCAAAAGTGAAAGAAAATTTGTGAGACCATGCAAGAACAAAGGGTACCAGAAAGCTAGACAAACAGGCAGGGGATTTCCAATTCAGCTGCTTGTATATAAGCTAGGCCCTTTTTCTCAATTTTGTGTTTTCCGGGTCTCTGGTTTCTGCTGCTCCCTTGATTGCAGAGATGGCTTCCTGCCTCTGTGTAAGTTGAGATTTGATAATGGAGATAGGGAAAGATAAATCACCTCCAAGAGATGGGGATCTCAGGAATGGGTGAGGGACAGTGCTCAGGGAGTCGGGGTGGCTTGAAAGGCATATTAAAGGGGCATTGAAATCTACGGAATGGAAAGGCATGTTCTGTGAAGAGAAGCTGGTCATTTGGCTCCTGAGTTCTCTTTTGTGTCAGACTGGCTGGCTGTTGTTTGGGATAAATAGTAGGAAGTGGGAGTAGGCCTGGTGCTCAACAGGGCTGGCAAGATTTGAAATTGTGGAAATATTATCTTGAGCGTTTTTTCCCTTATTCTGTTTAGGGGTCCAGGACTCTTAAATTTAAGCTTTCTTCTCTTGCCCAAAGAGAGGTTCACAAAACTAATTTATCCTAAGGTGTTAATGATACATTACATTACAAAACTAATTTATCCTAAGGTGTTAATGATACATTAGAATATGATACAAAATCATATTCTACAATTTGCACCATGAAGAGAACCTGGAATGAAGGTAATGCTTATTCCAGTAGTGACAATCCAGTGAAGAAATGTCTGTGACATTGGGGTTAGCTTCCCCATTTTCACATTACTTAAATATGACTTAGAATTAGCCCCTGCTTTCTGTAAGTGAGGCCATGTTATTTTCACATTACTTAAATATGACTTAGAATTAGCCCCTACTTTCTGTAAGTGAGGCCACATTCTAATTAAAGGACAAAATCATATTCTACAATAGGCAGATAAAAAATACAGAAAATACAGATGAACAAGTAACATTGAAATAATGTCACTATAATACATGAGTTACTATTGTAAAGTAATGAGACATTAAAAAAGAAACTAACAGTGCAGACAATATGTGTCCTAACCAGTTTCCTTCTAAAATAGTCATGGAGGGCAGCCTGGTGAGTATCCCATTAGGGTGCCAAATCTTGGAAATTCTTTTTGGGAGTTGTTTTTAGAGTCTGGTGTAAACCTTGGGATGCTTTTTAGTTGTATTTATTTTTTGACATGTGACAAAATTTATCTGGAGCGGAGGCAGGTAAATATGGTGGGAAATTATTAATGATATTTTTGTGATGAATAAGAGGTATGGTTATAAAGAATAAGACTGATTTTCTTGTTTGTGGTATAGCCTGGAAATTCAAAAAGAGAAGTTCCAAGAAAGGGAGGGACACAGCTTGTTATAAATGAGCCGAAGGACCAGCTAGGCAGTGAACAGTGGGAGGAATTAAGAAGGGAGAACAAGGAGTGTAAACTGGGGTAAGTATTTTTAGTAACTGTCTCTTGGCCTTCATTGTCCAGGTGAATGTCCATTCTGAGGAATGGGAATTAATGACCTTTACTGCTAGCTCAGATGACAGAGTCAAGAAGATCAACGAACACGTCCGGTCTAAGACCAAGGTTCCCGTGCAGAACCAGGTCCTTCAGCTGGGCTCGAAGATCCTAAAGCCCCCGAGAAAGCTATCCTCTTACGGCATTGACAAGGAGACAACCATCCACCTCACCCTGAAGGTGGTGAAGCCCAGTGATGAGGAGCTGCCATTGGTTCTGCGAGAGTCAGGTGATGAGGGGCACAGGCATCTCCTCCAGGTGCAAAGATCCAGCTCAGTGACCCAGGTGAAAGAGCTGATCAAGAACAAGACTGCTATAACTCCTGAGAAACAGATTGTGACTTGCAATGGAAAGAGACTGGAAGATGGGAAGATCAGGGCAGATTATGGCATCAGAAGGGGCAATTTGCTCTTCTTGACATACCACTGCATTGGGGGGTGACCACCCTGGGGATGGGGTGATATCAGGAGCAAAGAGTTTATTTCCTTTTAGCTCTTATCAACCGCATCCTTTGATGATTTCCCAAAACTAGTGAGAATGATAAATAGCAAAAATAGATTTGGAGTGGGGAGTTAGACTGCAGAATACTTTTTAGCTCTATGATTTTTTGATCCTAACATAATTAATTAAGTGTCAGGATTGTGTATTTTACTGAAAATAGAAAATAAAAATTTAAGGCACATTAGAGATAGCATTCAAAGCCAGCTTGCAATTTAATCCTTTCTTGGTTCCCTCTGATTTATAGAAAAATTTCTATTTCCTTTCCTACCCAACTACATAGTAAGTTTTAGGCTGGGATCCATGTTCTACTAATTTCTGCGTTTTCATCTATGTTAAACCTAGTGTTTCCTTTATCATATCATGTGATAATTATTGAACCAAACTGAATTTCTACTTGTAGAGAACAGTGAAGTGATTATGAAGTGAATTAATTACTCTGACATGATCACAATCTAATTAATAAAGAATTTAGAAATTCAATTAGACGACTTCCCCTCTCATTATTTAAGCTGTTTGATATAAAATGAAACCTGACACCATGCCCCCATCTTACTCTCTTTCTCTGTTTCATACCCAATTAAAACTGTTTTTTATTTCTGGAGATTATGGTGGGCATGAAAACATATTTTCCCTGGGGATCTAGAGATTTTTGTGTCTCTAGTGGGGGATTCTTGGGGACAGATTTCTTCAGAAGGGAATGGACTTTCTGAAAGGTGGGGTACTATTGACCGGTGTCTGTCCTGCCTGCCTATAATCTAGCAGATCTTCTCTAGGTTGGGGGTATCAGTTTGTGTGAGGGGGGGTAGCGGTTGGTCTCTGGATCGACCCAAACACTTTGCCCAGGTTCTGGCTGATTGAGCTACTTCCTTTTCTGCTTCCTTCACCACCAGCTTCTCTCTTGGGAATTTGAGTCCCTTTCTCCATTTTACTCCCTTGATTTACTTTTCTGTCTTACTGTACCTCTCATGTCTCTTTACTGGGCACATGCATGTTTTCCTCACAACCTGAGACATGTCCACCCTCTTCTCCACTAGTCTAGTTCCTTCTTATCTTTAAAACCACCTCCTTGAAGAAGAGTTTCCAACTTAACCCCACCCAGCACAAACCACAGGGATGGGTGTTCCTCATTAAACTTATGGGTCAAGTGCTCTGTGGTGGTCACCAGTCACCTGGCTAGGTGGTCATTAAGTTGGAAGAACTTCCCAATATCGGAGACCATGGTTCTTTTTTTCTGGATGGAAGTCTCCTGTAAGGTAGAGTTTATGATTTCTTTGTCAATTCGGGAGAATCTTGAGGGCAGATGCCGTGGACGGTGTCTTCCAACAGACTAGGAGAGAGCTAGCATTACGCATCATGTCACATGTCATCTTACCAGCAAATGGACTCTTGATGGTGTGGTTACAGTATCCTCTGAGTTCTTCCCCAAATCATGTTTTCTCTCTTTGTCAGCCTAAGAGAAAGCCCACGGGCCCTTTCCCCATCCCTAAACCTTTTTATATAGAGGACATATGGGTTTCCCTCGAGCACAGGAACATGCATGTTTTCCTCACAACCTGTTTTCCTTCCTAATGGGAGGAAGGGATTTCCCCCCATCAATCTTGGATTCCCTGAGGACAAATCTTGCAGATTCTCATGCAGAAATGAATAACCTGGAGTCTAAAGTGACTAACTTTCCGATGGGCATTCCCATCCTTAGGCCCTGGGCTAAGGATTTCTTTCCTTCCCTACCTACTCACTGGCCAACCTGCCCTTTCCCAGACTCCCCAGTAGCCTCCTAGCTGCTCCCGTCACTCCCTATTCCTGAGGGTGTAGATGAGTGGGTTGAGGGCAGGTGTGACTACGGTGTAGAAAAGCTTCCGGCTGTAGCTCTGCGTGGGTTGCAAGGTGTAGATGGCCCAGTTGTAGAACAGGCAGACGTCTGTCAGGAGGAGATCCACACGTGTCCACCGCTTTCCTCCGACACCGCCCCCCCCGGCCCAATACCGCCCCCACACCCATCCCCCCTCCCCAGCTGAACCGCATGCCCCACACGGGCAGGGCCACCGTGCCACATGAAGCCAGGATGACCGCGGACGGCACCAGAAGGATGACCACGAGGGCGGCGAACTTCTGGCGCTCACTGGTGTTTCAGCTGCAGCCGCAGGCCAGCTGAAGCAGCGCGGGGAGCTCGCGGATGAAGTGAGCCACCTGGCAGAGCGAGCACAGCGGCTGCGCGGCCAGGAGCGGCCGTTTGCGCCGCAGAGTTAGTGAGGCCGCCGAGCCCATAGCCGCCGGCCAGGGCGCCGCGCGGGTGCTACGAGGTCAGCCCGGCCTAGAGCACACAGCGACGCGCACAGCTGGCCCTTGCAACCGCAGTGCCGGTGCTGTGCCGGTTGGCCAGCAGCGGCAGCACCACGCTCAAGGTGAAGCCCGCTTCCACCATGGCCAGGTGGCAGAGGAAGTAGTTCATGAGCCTGTGTAGGCTCAAGTCACTCACAGCCATCAGCACAAGCACCTAGTTGCCGGTCAGAGTCAGGAGGTAGCAGAGTACAAGGGCGAAGAGGACCGGCTGCAGGGAGGGCCTATCAGAGCAAGCCAGCTGCAGGAAGGGCTCCACTGTGCTGTGTTTAGCCTAAAGGAGGAAAACCAGAATGTTTGGAAGGACGAAAGATAAAAAGGTAACATTATCTCTTATAAGCAAAGGAAAACCCGGGCATGCGGCGCGGGGTAGGGAAAGGGATGGAATTCTCTCCTTCCATCCTCTCTCCCTTCCTTCTCCCACCCCCACTCTATCCTCTCCTCTTTTTCATGTAGCTGTATGAAACAGTTTTACATAGGATAATAATGCACTCCATGTAATGGGGTATTAACCACATATTCCTCTGACATTTATCCAGTTGCTCTTAATTTGAGATTTCTAGTTTTTCTTGACATCTGCTCATTCATGAAGACTAAAAAGAACCAGTCTTAGTGCCCAGCCTAACCACTTCTAATCACTTCACTTCAGTAATAGTTCATCTTATGAATATTTTCATATATACAATAGAATATTACTCAGCCAAAAATAAGAATGAAATCTTTCCATTTGCAACAATATGGATGCACCTAAAGGGCATTATGCTAAGTAAAATGTCTCAGCCAGAGAAAGACAAATACCGGATGATTTCACTTATATGTGGAATCTAAAAAATGAAACAAACTCACAGCTACAGAAAACAAATTGATGGTCAGCAGTTGGGAGGCACTGAGAAGGATGGGTGAAAAAGGGGAAAGGATTAGATGTACAAATTGCCAGTTATAAAAACAGTCATGGGAATGTAAGTGCAGCATAGGGAATATAGTCAATAATACTGTAATAACTATGTATGTGTCAGATGGATATATTTATTGGAGTAATCACTTTCTAAGTTAAATAAATGTCTAATCACTATGTCGTACACCTGAAACTAATATAATATTGTATGACAATTGTAATGGTAAATTAAAAAACAAATATTTTTATTGAAATAGCTATTAACTTTCTTACTAAGTTTTTGATGCCAAAAACAATTGGGCCAAAGGGAGTGTCATAAACATATAATCTAATATCTCAATTATACTAATAAATCTGGATACTTTGAATTTGTATTTAAGCTCCCGGTTTATTCTTTTTTTAAAATTTATTTTAATTTGTCTCGATCCCGTCTGATCTCGGAAGCTAAGCAGGGTTGGGCCTGTTAGTGCTTAGGAAGACCAGATGCTATAGGCATAAAAAATAAAAAATAAAAATAAAGTAAGGGAGTGTAAGCTGACAAGGTCCTTGCAATCTGTGAGGTCAACCAAGGGTTGCCTCACCTAAAAAAAAAATTATTTTAATTAGTTTCAGATATACAGTACATTGGTAAGACATCTAGATAGTTTGTAAAATGATCCCCCCAATTGCTCCCTCCCTCCCCTGACCCGCTACCTAGCCAATGCATTAATGCTAACTGCATTCCCTATGCCATGTTCCTTATCCCTGTGACCATCCATCAGCTACTAATTTCTACTTCTTTAACCCTTCACCACGTTCTCCCAGTCTCCCAAACCACCCTCCCCTCTGTTCAGGTATTCTGCTCATTTTTTAATTAGATTGCTTTTTGTTGTTGTTGTTGTTGTGATTGAGTTGTACGAGTTCTTTGTATATTTTGGATATTAGGCCCTTTTTGGAGGTGTTGCTTGCAAATATATTGTCCCATTCGGATGGTTGTCTCTTTACCTTGTTGACAGTTTCTTTTGCTGTGCAGAAGCTTTTTGGTTCGATGCAGTCCCATTCATTTATTTTTGCTTTTACTTCCCTTGCTTCGAGGTCAGATTCATAAAATCCCCTTTAAGTCCAAGGTCCTTGAGTTTCATTCCTATGTTTTCTTCTATGCATTTTATTGTTTCAGGTCTTATATTCAGGTCCTTAATCCATTTTGAGTTACTTTTGGTGTGTGGTGATAGACAATAGTCTAGTTTCATTCTTTTGCAGGTGGCTTTCCAGTTTTCCCAGCACCATCTACTGAAGAGGCTTTCCTTTCTCCACTGTACGTTTTTGCCTGTTTTGTCGAAAATTATTTGCCTATATAAACACAGGTTTACTTCTGGACTCTCGAATCTGTTCCACTAGTCTGTGTGTCTGTTTTGCTGGTAACACCATGCTGTTTTGATTACTGTCACTTTGTAGTATAATTTGAAGTCAGGCAGAGTTATGCCTCCAGCCTTGTTCTTTTTCTCAGGATGGCTTTGGCAATTTGGGGTATTTTGTGCTTCCATACAAATCTGATGATTTTTTGTTCTATTTATTTAAAAAATGCTGATGGGATTTTGACGGGGATTGCATTAAATCTGTAAAATGCTTTAGGTAGTAAGATCATTTGAACTATGTTGATTCTTCCAATCCAAGAACACGGAATATCTTTTCATTTCTTTGTATCTTCTTCGATTTCTTTTAACAGGGTCTTATAGTTTTCATCATGTAGTGTGCAGGTTGGGTGTTTTTTATTGATTTTTAAGTGTTCAGCTTATTGTTATTTCAGGAGGAGAGGTCTGGAGGACATCTCTCACTCTGCTATACTTTCATCACTCCAATTTCATTCTTTATAAATGACTTCTCCAGTTCCTAAATTGCTAGACAAATCAAAATTCAAGCATAATTTTTTCTTATTGTAGAGGGCTTTATAGTTATTTTAATAGATATGGTAGAAAACATGCTCGTTTCACTTTTAGATAGTGTTACCTAACTCTTTTCTGATCGAAACTAATGTGTTTGTTTAAAATATTTGGAAACCATAGTAAACAATAGAAAACATTAAAAATCCTTACTATCTCCAGCAGAGAAAACTTCTACTAATGATTTGGTGTGTGTCCTTCTAATCAGATTTCCATGCATAAATATTTAAAATGAGAATCATAAATTACATATTTTAACCTGCTTATTTTAAGCACCATATTGTGATAATTTCCCATAGTAATAAATGTTCTCCTGAAACATGATATTTAAGTTATATACAAGTCTTTATATGAATACTTTATTAATTAAGCAAACTTTATTAATGGATATTTATATTGTTTTATTATGATTGTGTTATGATAAATTTTAATATTAAGCATACTAGATTAAACTCCCTGAATTCAGAATTCGGTTGCATGTATAAGCTTTCTAA
This sequence comes from Pteropus vampyrus, assembly GCF_000151845.1. Classification (NCBI taxonomy): domain Eukaryota; kingdom Metazoa; phylum Chordata; class Mammalia; order Chiroptera; family Pteropodidae; genus Pteropus; species Pteropus vampyrus. The sequence goes on from NW_011919509.1 coordinate 12,690, forward strand.
GAGCCTCATCCCAATAAATTAGAGACCACTGCTGCTGGTCATCAATCTGGAAAATTTAAGAGCTATTTGGTTAATGCAGGATTCAGTGTCTCTGTTGGCAAATTACTGAGTGCTGTGTATAGAAGGGAACTCATAATCTCTGAGCACTTTCTACTCAGCATCGGATTTATTGCACATAAAACATCTGAGATAACTAATGTTACTATTCCCATTTTCCAGATGAAAACACTGCTTCTCAGCCAAATAAACATCCAGCAGAATTATACAATCATCAAGTGAATAAAAGTATATCTCTCCCAAACTAATATACTTTCAACTGAGTAACTAAAAATTTAATTTTCCTCAAGTGATGACAACAGAATGCTCTTAAAATTAATACTGTTCTTACAATTTATATTCATGCAATTGAATTATTTTATTAGCTTCAAACTTTTATGGCTTGCATTTCGGACTGTTATGCCTACAGTGTCTTGATGGTTAAATCCGATTGTTATTAAACATCCAGTCTTTTACTTGAATATGTTTATTTCAACAATTGATTCCTAGTATAAGTGATATTTTCTAACCCAGCTGTAAATTAATTTTAATATTCATGCTTGTGTTATTAAAGGATACTGTTCTAGAGTTTAGGTTACATCAGTTAACAAAAATACTTGATAAATTTAAAATCGCTATATAAAGATTCTCTTAGTTTAAAATGCTCAACTTCTGAGAGCAGGAGCACGCGGGGGGTGGGGGGGCACTGCAGAGCGATGAGAGAAGAGTTTAATGCAGACAGCCTCAAAAATCAGAGTTTTGGATGCTCCTGAGCATGATGGAAGGAGAGCTCCAGTCCAGAGACCGCATTATCAAGGCCCTGTGGACTCGCAGGAAGGAGATATTTATCCAGGAACGGTATTGTAGGGATTTTTTTTGGTTTTGTTTTTTGTTCTTTTTTGATTGTTTGTTTGTTTTTAGTTTAAATGACTTATTCTTGGCACCGCAGAGAGACTATGAAGCAGCTGTCGGTGACAAAGAGGAGAAACCAGTTCATCCTAACCTCCTTTCCATCCTTGAAGCAGTCATGGCCCACTGCAGAAACATGCAAGGAAGGATGTCCACACAGCTGGGTGCTGCTGAGAGCAGGCAGACAAAAGAAGTGCCATAAGATATGCTTTACTGCTACATGGGTGATCTGGTAATGCAACCAGGACTCTGATCATATCCCCAGCTTATTCTATTCAGCTTCTGTCTCAAATATTTTTCTGAAATGAAAAATTAAATTATTTCTTTTGAAAATGAAAATAGCGTGAGGAGAATAGAATGAACGTTTGCATGGTTTATGCAATCTCACTACGTGTTATCTCCAAGTCCTGGTTAGTATCAGACTTGCCTCTGGGATCTGATAGCTGTGTCGGCTGCAGATCTCCAGGCTCCTGCCCACATGTGTTTCATTTGAACCAACCTTCCCCGCAATCCTGACCTCTCCTACCAACACACACATATTTATTGAACATGAGTCCATACTTCAAAGAGTCTTGAGTGATAAAAGCTTAACTAATATCAGCCATGAGGAAATAGAAGTTTAAACTGTGTCCTTCCAACATGCTGCCAAGACTATTGATTACCTTTATTCGAACAGAGAGTGAGAAAATCAGAGAAGCTAATGATGTCTAGTATAATTACATTTAAGAGCAATATGTTCTTCCAAGCATTATTAAAGCATAAATTAAAATGTTTCTATTTGTCCTTTTCAGAGAACTTATTTTAGCTTACATGTAACACCTGCTTGACAATTAATCTGAATGCACTATACTATTAATACTGTGACACAGTCATTTAATGTGCGTGTTTTCCCTGTAATTATATCTTTGCTTTGACATATGTATGTCAGTGTTCTGGTGTGGGTGTTGAACAAAAGCAAACATTTTCATCAATATGTCACATGGTAGAAAACTAAGCACTGGGTAAACTAAACTAATAAAGAAGAAAGAAGGCTTTCCATGGATGTGAGGCAGACTCAAATTGTTTTATTCTGGAAATTGCAAACCCTGCACAAAACCCTGTAGACAACTACTGAAGTCTCCGGAGATTGTCAGAAATCCCCACAAACCCCATGAGCAAGAGCCAATGTATTTCAGCTGATGTCACTGAAGCTCGTTTTGTATTTCTTGGATGAGACACATTTCGATTATGTTCTTAACACATCAAATGCGCTATTTCATAATAAGGTATTTCTGCTGGGTTTTATGGTGCATTAGCAAATAAAATGCTCAAGTTCTAATTCAAGAAAAAAATTAATTTTGTAGTTTGATGTCTAAAGCAAATTATAGAAACTAAAGGGATAAATAAAACATTTAAAATGAAGGTGAGTATTATGTATTTACTCAAACAATATTCTTCATTGATTGCCCTGACTTGTTTGTACACAAAGATATATTTGTATTCTAAATTTGGAAGGTTGTTTACCTGTGCTTTTAATTACTGTCTTTTTTTCCTTGTACACTACTGTGAATATTTTCAGAAGAGGGAGAGAACAAGTTGAATAATGGTTTAAATTCCCATTATATCATATTTTACAGTACCAGAAACAAGTAAATTCTCTAGCACAACTTTATTTCCATCAATAGAAGAATTCCAAAATCCGGTCCTCTAATCCATTTTTTCTTTATTCCTCATCTCTACCCACCCCTCTTTTACTTTTTAATCTTTCTTTTCACTTCAGAGGAGGAATTAGACCGATCCACTAGGCTAACATGTATTGCTCATTTTGTTCAACATATGATAAGAGAAACTTCTCTTTGCTAGGCATGGTTGTGCTAGAAGTAAGACAATGAATAAAACAGAATGTTTTAAATTTACGTTTTTTCAATTACAGTTGACGTTCAATATTATGTTAGTTTTAGATGTGCAACATAGTGATTAGGCATTTATATAACTTACAAAGTGGTCCCCCCACCCCCCAGATAACCCTAGTACCCACCTGGTAACATATACAGTTATTACAATATTATTGACTATATTTCCTATATTGTACAACCCCCCCCCCCCAGAAGTTGACTGTAACTTCAAGAATATATACGTTAGGGGTTATAAATTTATCAAATATTTTTCAATATAACAAAAACTGTAGTAATTGTTTTAAAGGAAAGCAAACAGAGAACCTACCCTGGTTTGCAGTAGTCATCAAAAAAATGTGAATTGCAAATACCGCCTCCAAAAAGGGGCTAATATCCAAAATATGTGAAGCACTCATACAGCTGAACAACAACAACAATAATAACAACAACAAAAAATCCACTTAAAAAATGGGCAGAGGACCTGAACAGACACTTCTAAGAGGATATACAAAAGGCCAACAGACATATGAAAAGATGCTCAACGTCACTAGCTATTAGGGAGATGCAAATCAAAACAAAAATGAGATACCACCTCAAACCTGTTAGAATGCTGATCATCAAGACAAGTAATAACAAGTGTTGGAGAGGTTGTGGGGGAAAAAGGAACCCTAGACACTGCTGCTGGTAAATTGATATACCCACTATGGAAAACAGTATGGAGGTTCCTCAAAAAAACTAAAAATTGAATTACCATATGACCCAGCAATTCCTGTTCTAGATATTTACCCCCCAAATTTGAAAACATTTATCCATAAAGATATATGCACCCCGATGTTCATTGCAGCCTTACTCACTGTGACCAAGACATGGAAACAACTGAAGTGCCTTTCAACATATAATTGGATAAAGATATGGTACATATATACAATGTAATATTATTCAGCCATAAGAAAAGATGAAATACTGCCATTTGCAACACCATGGATGGATCTTGAGATTATCATGCTTAACGAAATAAATCAGACAGAAAAAGTTGAGAACCATAAGATTCCACTCATGTGGGATGTAAAACTGAAAGCAACAAACAAACGAGACAAATAAACAGAGACTCATGGACGCAGACAACAGTTTAGTGGTTACCAGAGGGAAAGAGGAAGGAGAGAAGGTTAAAGGGGGTTAAATATAAGATGACAGAAGGAAATTTAACTTTAGGTGGTGAACGCACAATACAATACACATATGATGTATTATTGAATTGTACACTTGAAATCTATATAATTTTATTAACCAATGTCAGCTCAATAAATTTAGTTTTAAAAATATTTTTAAAAGTACAATCTGCATTATTTTTTATTTTTTATTCAATTTTGCAAGCATTTATTGAAGGCTCTCCATGTGCCCATTGCTCCACTTGGCACTGTGGTGAATATCAAATAAATACGAGGTGGTCATTTTGCCCAGATAGTGCTTGCTGTCTGGTTGAGAAGATAATGATTCTCATGAAATTATCAGAACAATGAAGAGTAGGGAAATTTAAACACTATTTAAAACACTAAGGTGATGAGATGATAAATGGTTACTCCTTTGCCCCCTAACCCACAGGGGAGCAGTATGGATTTCCCTGGAGTCATGTGAACTCTTTGGCTCCTCACTTTTCAAGAAGAATTCAACCCAGTACCTAATATAGTTTTATAGTCTATATACTTAGCAGTGAGTAAAATCTCAAAACTGCTGCTTCTTAGTACTTATCAAGACCTCAATTGAGAGGGACATTTAGGAAGGGTCGTCTGAAGGACTGGTAATGTAGCTTTTCTTCTGATAATCTAAAATCTTATTCCCAGACTAAAGCAGACCAGAAGATAGCTGTGCATTTAAATGCATTATTTTCCAACTCCTACTTATCTCTACCCACCCCACAACATCCTTTATAGAATTGCTCTTGCTAAATAGTGCTTTGGAATTCAACCATTGGTTTATACTGAGAAAGATTACAAAAAGCATCATGAAACATTCAGAGGAAAAGTTTCTCTCACATTCAGTAAGAGGAATAACTATTTCTGTTACATAATAACTTTTTTCTATCAACTTTATGAGGTACAATTGACATCTAATAAATTGCATATATTTAAGTGTACACTTTGATAAATTTTGACATGTATACACCTGTGAAACCAGAACCACAGTCATGATATGAATGGCTATCCAATCCTCTTAAAAGTCTCTTCATGCCCTGCCTTCTACTCCTCCCTGCATTACCCATTCTCAAGCAATCTCTGATCATCTTTGAGATTATAGATTAATTTTCTTTTTCTAGAGTTTTATATAAGTAGAATCAAAATATGTACTCTTTTTGGTCTCACTTATTTTACTCAACCAATTATTTTGAGATTCACCATGTTGTACCAACAGTTCATTTCTTTTTATTGCTGAGTGGTATTCCATTATACGGATATGTCACAATTTGTTTATCCATTAACCTATTGATGCAAATCTGGATGATTTTTAGTTTTGGGTTATTACAAATAAAGCTGCCGTGAAAATTCGTGTACAAGCCTTTGTATATTTTCATTTCTCTTGGGTAAATATCTGGGTGTGGAAGAGCTAGGCTATGTGAAAAATGCTTGTTTAACTTTTGAAGAAACCAACTAACTATTTCCCCTGTTTGCGTAACAGTTAGTAAGCTTAAAGCCAAATTTCCAGAAAATGTACATTTTCTCACAGTATACTTTTGGTATTCTCACTTGGTTTCTGAGTTCATCTTATTTTTTCTATTCTACATTTTTTTAAATCCAGTCCACCTCATCCTATTTTGTGCATGTTATATAAGGCACATTAAAGTCTTTCTGGAAAAAAGCCTAGACCCATAAACATGCAAAAGACAGTGTGTATGTGGTAGGTGGCAGGAGGAATGGGGGCGGGGGGAGGAATAGTTGAATGGGAAAAGCCCTGGATTATCATTTCCACTCTACTACTAAAGACATACGTAACCTGGCGCAAACTCATTACATCATCTCTCTGGTTTTCGACTTCATCAATATAGAGCAGGGCTGAACCAAATGAGCTCTATGTTGGGTTTGAGCTCCACTATACTATGCCCATTTTTCTGAGGACTTTCTGCTTCTTGTGTTTGATTCTCTTACAGAAGAAGGAGAAGGAGACGAAAAGAAGAAAAGGAAGAGAAGGAGCAGGAGGAGGAGGAGGAGGAGGAGGAGGAGAAGGAGAAGGAGAAGAAAAGAACCACCGAGGGATGACTGAACAGCTTCTGCACAACAAATGAGAAAGAGGAAGAGGTAGAGGGAGAAAGAGAGGGAGAGAAAGAAGACGTATAAATGAGTAGGGGAGATCGAGACACAGTACCATGGGAACCCCACCCCCAGCATGCTGATCTGCAATACGGAGGGATCACTGAAGAGCCTGTGTGCAGACTTACAAACCCTGGGCACAGCAAAAAAAAAAAAAAAAAAATGATGGTTTAAAGGACATCTGGGAACAACAACAATTGCAGAAAGCAATGAATAAATGCATTTAAAAGTGTTTGCCTACAGTGCTATAGCCTATCAAATTATCAATGCAGTGAAAGAATAAAATTAACCCATTTCATACATGCAAAAGTCTCAAAAAAGTTACATCCAATTAACCCTCCTTGAGAAGCTACAGAAGGATATACTCCACCAAACAGAGAGGTAAACTATAAAAGCAGAAGCTATAGGGTCCAGGAAACAGAAGAGAGCATAAGAAATGACCAGGGGGAACGTGAGGAGAAATCTCAGGGCAAGAGCCATGCCCCAGGTGTAGAGAATCACCAAAGTGCCTGTCATGGGCTGAATTTGCCTTCCAAAAATTCATATGTTGAAGTAGTCCTAACCCCCAGGACCTCAGAATGTGACTATATTTGGAGATAGTGTCTTTAAAGAAGTAAATAAGTTTAAATAAGGTCATAAGGGTGGACATTAGCCCAATGTGACTAGTGTCCTCATAAGAAAGGGAAATCTGGACACAGAAGACACATAGGGAAAACCACATGAAGACAAAGAGAGAAGATAGCCACCTATAAACAAGGAAAGGCCTCAGAAGATACCAAGCCTGCTTATACCTTTATCTCAGATTTCTTACCTCCAGGACTTTGAGAAAATAAATTTCTGTTGTTTAAGCAAAAATTAAAATTAAAATTAAAATTAAAAAATAAAGGGCATCAGGGCTACACAGAAAGGAAATCCATTACTAACCCAAGAGCATCTGTCGAATGGGAGGGGAACTGCATGAACTCTCTTTGGTGTCTGAAACACCAGAAAGCACCATTTGTCACCTCCTTCTCCCCCTCAATTGCACAGGTAGGAAGAGGATCCAGGCTCTCTAGCCAACCCGCCAAGACCACCAGGCTCCAGGCCCACAGCAGCTCTTTAGCTTGTCCTCAGGACTCCCTACAGCCCTTACAAACTCCGACTACAGCTCTGGGCACAAGTATGTCTCGCTTCTGGGTCTCTCCATGGTCTGCCCCAGCTGCAGCTTCCAACTGGCCTTCCAAAGACAACCATGGCACAGTTTGCCTCTGGGACTCCCTTTAGCCTGATTCCACTCCAACTACACTTCCAGCCAGCCTGCCAAGATGACTCCAATGAGGCTTGCCCTTGAGTCTCCCAGTGCCATGCCCATTCCAGCTCCAACACCCACTGGCCTGTCAAAGACACCTGGCGCATGCAGTCTACAAAAGGGAAGCCTCTACACAAGGCCACCCTTCAAAACTAGAAGAGGTTGCTGTTTTGTTTAATTCATAGAAAGAAACACAAGAGAGACAGCCAAAATGAGGCGATAGAGAAATGTGTTCCGATGTAGGAACGCAGCAGAGGAACCCAGAAAAAGAACTAAATAAAATGGAGACAAGCAATCTACCAGATAGAGTTCCAAATACTGGTTATAAGGATACACAATGAACTTAGGAGGAGAATAGATGAGCTCAGTGAGAATTTCAACAAAGAAATAAAAAACATAAAAAAAGAAATCAGAACTGAAGAATACGGTAACTAAAATGAAAGAACTCTAGAGGGAATCAGCAGCAGATTCATTGATGCAGAAGGAAGACAAGGTTGTGAAAATCACCCAATTGAAAGAGCAAAATAAAAACTAAAAAATGAGGATGGTTTAAGGAATCTGTGAGACACCATCAAGAATAATATTTGCACCATAGGGCTCCCAAAAGGAGAACAGAGAAAGGAACAGAAAACCTATTTAAAGAAATAATATCTGAAAACTTCCACAACCTGTTGAAGGAAACAGACACCCACGTCCAGGAAGCACAGAAAGTTCCAAACAAAATGAACCCCAAAAGGCCTACACTAAGATACATTGTAATAAAAATGACAAAAGTTAAAGATCGAGAACCTTAAAAGCAGCAAGAGAATAGCTACTAGTCATATACAAGGGCTTCCTTCATAAGACAATCAGCTAATTAGTCAGCAGAAACTTTGAAGGCAGAAGACAATAGCGTGAAGTAGTCAATTTAATATAGAATGATAAAAGCTATTTGTGTCTCATTAAGAAAGA
>NW_011919510.1:0-2453 GCF_000151845.1 Pteropus vampyrus
TCATCCTTCCTGCTTTCCGCATTGGAAATCAGACTTCAGGACGGAAGCAGACACCTCCCTCTCCCTCACTTTTCTGCCTGGGATGGTCGTAATGGTCCCCGTGGACGCATTCAAAATGAAGAAATGATAGGCTCGAAGAGGTGATCGCAAAGCTCATAAGGCACGGAGGCCGAAATCAGACCCACAGCTGTCTGCAGTGTCCCCCCACTGACCTCTTTCCAGCGGGTGACGGCCTCCAGGGACGGAGGGGCCAAAGCCTCCCTGGGTCCGCTGTCTGTGGGTGGCCTGGAGCTCTGCACGAGGATACAGAGAGGAATGAGACGCCGTTTGTACCTCTAGGGGCTCAAAGTGTCAGTGAGTGCTTCTGCAACTTCTGTACCCCAGTACCCGCAGAAGACCGAGCACGGCCCTCAGAGCCCCGAGGCGCCGGGAGGGCCTTGAATTTGCCGCAAGTGAGCCGTATCTCGGAAGTCTGCAGTTCTGGCTCAAAATGGACGTCAGTAGAGTGCTTTTTGCCAGAGCTCCCCTAGATATAGCTATATCTATATCTGTATCTGAATCTATAGATATCTCTATATCTCTATCTCTCTCTCTTTCTCTGTTTCTCTCTCTCTCTCTCTCTATCTACCTATCTATCTATCTATGTATCTGTCTATTTCTCTCACTCTTTATATATATATATATATACATATATATATATATATGTATATATGTATATATATATGTATATATATATATATATACATATATATATATATATATACATATATATACCCGCAGACGACCGAGCACGGCCCTCAGAGCCCCGAGGCGCCGGGAGGGCCGTGAATTTGCCGCAAGTGAGCCGTATCTCGAAAGTCTGCAGTTCCGGCTCAAAATGGACGTCACTAGAGAGCTTTTTGCCAGATCTACCATATACATATATATGCATATATATGTTCATCTATATGCATATATATGTATATGGTGGATTTTCGAAGGAAACCTGTGTGGACCCTGGTCTACCAGAGAAGACAGGCCGCTCCCAGCACCTCCACCTCCCCGGAGTGTGGACACCGGGCGTTCCAGGGCCACAATTCAGCATGATCTCTTTTCATCCCAGAGGCCCCGGGGCTCCTTCCTAAGGCCTCTGCTCCTTCCTGCTTTCCGCATTGGAAATCAGACTTCAAGACGGAAGCAGACACCTCCCTCTCCCTCACTTTTCTGCCTGGGATGGTCGTAATGGTCCCCGTGGGACGCATTCAAAATGAAGAAATGAAAGGGCTCGAAGAGGTGATCGCAAAGTTCATATGGCACGGGAGCCGAAATCAAACCCCACAGCTGTCTGCAGTGTCCCCCACTGACCTCTTTTCAGCGGGTGACGGGCCTCCCAGGGACCGAGGGGCCCAAAGCATCCCCGGGTACGCTGTCTGTGGGTGGCCTGGAGCTCTGCACGAGGATACAGAGAGGAATGAGACGTCGTTTGTACCTCTAGGGGCTCAAAGTGTCAGTGAGTGCTTCCGCAACTTCCGTACCCCCGTACCCGCAGACGACCGAGCATCGCTCTCAGAGCCCCGAGGCGCCGGGAGGGCCGTGAATTTGCCGCAAGTGAGCCGTATCTCGGAAGTCTGCAGTTCCGGCTCAAAATGGACGTCATTAGAGTGCTTTTTGCCAGAGCTCCCCTAGATATATCTATATCTATATCTGTATCTGAATCTATAGATATCTCTATATCTCTATCTCTCTCTCTTTCTCTCTCTCTATCTACCTATCTATCTATGTATCTATCTATTTCTCTCACTCTTTCTATATTTATATTCATATATGTATATATGTATATATATATATGTATATACACATATATACATATATATATATATATATATATATATATATATATATATATATATATATATAGTGATTTTTATAACAAAAGGCTGTATTTTCCTTAGACGTTTGAGATAAGACAGGCCGTTCCTAGCACCTCCACCTCCCCGGAGTGTGGACACCGGGCGTTCCAGAGCCACAATTCAGCAGGATCTCTTTTCATCCCAGAGGCCCCGGGGCTCCTTCCTAAGGCCTCTGCTCCTTCCTGCTTTCCGCATTGGAAATCAGACTTCAGGACGGAAGCAGACACCTCCCTCTCCCTCACCTTGCTGCCTGGGATGCTCGTAATGGTCCCGTGTACGCATTCAAAATGAAGAAATGAAAGGCTCAAAGAGATGATCGCAAAGCTCAAGAGGCACGGAGGCCGAAATCAGACACACAGCTGTCTGCAGTGTGCCCCAACTGACCTCTTTCCAGCCGGTGACGGCCTCCAGGGACGGAGGGGGCAAAGCATCTCCGGGTACGCTGTCTGTGGGTGGCCTGGAGCTCTGCACGAGGATACAGAGAGGAATGAGACGTCGTTTGTACCTCTAGGGGCTCAAAGTGTCAGTGAGTGCTTCCGCAACTTCCGTACCCCCGTACCCGCA
>NW_011919511.1:0-3380 GCF_000151845.1 Pteropus vampyrus
GCAGGACAGTAGCCAGGACACATCCCTTCTTGCCTTGCCACCTCACTGCTGTTAGAGCACGCGCCGTCCCGTCACCTCTGCCGTGCCAGCCGTGGGACAAGCTCGTTCAGCTACAAGGCAAGCGTACGGCTCCTGGTAATGGGCTGCTTTATGTTTTTTCTGGAGAACGGCAGAGTTTGCCTCGGGTGGTTAGGTGACAGGGCGTGGCTTTGGGCCTCTGCTCTGCCTGACGTGTCCTTCGCCGGTGGTGGGCAGCTGCCTGAAATGGCCACGTTTTAGGGTTCTGTTCTCCTTCTCGTAGCTGTAGGCAGTTTTAAGTGACGATCTCCCCCCAGGAAACAGTTTGGAGGAGCTCGCTTTAAATTCTGTAATTGTAAACCCGCGCTTTAAACACTTACGATGAAGAATATCCAACGGCCTGGGTTTGCGCAGCTGGAAACATTGTTCCCATAAGTCAGACAGGCCGTGGCCACCAACAGTGAGGGCGCGTCTCTGCGGGGCTCCTTCGTCCAAATCATTCTTCATCCTATTGTGTCCCATCCTGAAAGCCGCTCTCTCCGCTCGGCCACTTCCTACTGAGATTTTTCAGGAGCCTGGACTCTTCCGTGTGATCAGAACCTTAAACCTTCCGATGATTTTTCTTTTCTAGTTAATATCTCCAGCAAAAAAAAAAAAGAACAATCTCTTCGCTGTCTGGTCATGAGAACACCAATAAAGTCGGAAATGTGGCTATTCCCCTGCTCCACTTTTTCCTGTAATTGAATTTCCATGCATTTACTTTTGAGATGTTTGGCTGTTTCACATTTGTTAATGATATTTGTTGCCGTCATTGAAACGGCCAGACTAATTCCTATGTGGTTTATTAAAGGTTTAGCAATACCGCTTGAATAAATTAAAGCAGGGAGCTTTTTCAATGTCAGGCTCATTCTCAATGCTAAACCTCAATATGTGCCTTTGAAAATCTGAAGTTCATTTAACTCTCCTTAAAAAAAAGAGACCATCTTGAACATCTCTTTTTAACAGTATCTTAAAAATCAATTTAAAATGGATGGAAACAAAGCGAAATGAAATATATTTCTATGAAACGGTGTTCGGTACTATATGCTTTAAAAATCTAGGCTACCTGAAATACCGTCATAAAGAAAATACACTAAAAATTTCTTGGTTTCGAACTTCAGATCATAATGTTCTAATTTCACATCATTATGCTGAAATTAAGGCTACAAACATCATTAATTATGCTTTTGTGTCAAGCCCACACACATTAATTTGGTGGTCGATGTCGCTTCTGGCATGTGGCACACATGTCTACCTAGAAGAGATTCCAGATACATATTTATCTTTATCTTGGAATGTGAGGTCAGACGATTCAGCATGCTGACAAGGAGGACAGACGCCCGGTCAATACTGGAATGTTTGTGTATCTCACGGAGCCCTCTCGAATCTCGCTTTATCGTCTTGCTGAGGGGATATAACGCAAAGCTCAGTGCCACGGGGCAAGGACAGGGGACGGCGGGCCAACGAGTTTCCGTGGGTTCTTGAGCTATTGGTAAATAATAATGACGCTGACGATACGAACGGCGCTGGGAATGCGAATGCTAGCACTTCCTAGGCATCGAAAGGTGCGAGGCACAAAGTGAGGTGCGTCTGCGTTGCTCTGTCTGACGCTTGGGGCCAGGCACGTGGGAGGCCCTTATCGGTGGAACGGTCGCTCAGCCATGAGGCAGCGCACTCACGCGGAGCCACCAGCCTCGCCCGGTCCTGCGACCGCAAATCGCAGAGCTGGGAGCCTCCTGATCTTATCCGGATGTCCTTTTCTGTCTGCAGCCAGAGGAGCCTCTGGCCTTGTTCCCAAATGATGGCAGTTGGCCTCTTGTCACTGTGATCTGAGGGTGTGAACGACTGCGTTGTGATTTTCTCCTCCAGGGACCAGGAAACCACAGCCCTGTCTCTCTCCTCCATTCCCGCTAAGCGAGGGTGGTTTTAAGACGAAAGCAAACGGCGTATAATAATTGTAGCTAATGTTTATTGGTTGTCTATCATGAACCGACACCATGCTGCGACTAGATCATACACACGAGATCATTTAATTTCTTCAACAATCACGCGATCCTTTTGCTGATCATGGACGACCATGATTGGTCTCCAAGCACAGGCTGGAAGCTGTGGACAAGGAGACAGGGGCATTTCCGGAGTCGCTAATTTGACCAGATCTCATTTTCAGCACGAAGTTTACGTTCTTGGTCCCTCAATGCATCGCCTTCCGATGCAGCGTGTTACATGTCCCAGGGGCCGATCCTGGGTCTAAATCACGATTTCGCGGTGTTCTGATGCTATCATCGGTCCGATCTTCAGTCCCTAGTTTGGGGAACGACGGGCGTGAGGAGCAGAGTTCTGTCTGGGCGCTGACTGTCTTTCAAACCGTCCTGTTCTGCTTTCCCGAAATCAGATGGGAAAAGCACGTCTCTGTAAGTAATTGCTCCCAATTTCATTAAATCTAAAATTTAATCCAGCGTGCTGAACTGGAATGATAATAACTAAAAACACAGCGCTTCCCTCGGCCTAGGACTGTTTCAACTGCTTTGCCAAATGACCAGGTCACAGCCACCTTACGGGGAAGGTCCTGTCGTCAACCTCTTGTTTGTATATAAAGAAACTTAAGGTTGGGGGAGGCGGGGCTAAGTGACTCGCAGAAGGTTGCAGGCCCAGTTGGTGGCAAAGGGGCGGGGGTCTGAACCCAGTACGCTTGGCTCCAGAGGCCACAGTTTTAGTGCGACATTCTCCTGCCTTCTAACTGCTCTGCAATGCTGAGACCAGTCGTCAGGAGATGCTGGGACCAGGTCGTCAGGAGGCTTTGATGGACGCGGAGGGCAACCCGGCTCTACTGCTCCCAGACATCTTCATGCGCAGATCAAAAGTCAGTTTCCTCCCTGAGTGGTGAGTTCCGTGTCAACTTGTCTGAGCCACAGGTTTGTCCGAGCCCAGCGTTCGGTTAAATGCTGCTTTGGGGTGCGTCTGTGTGTCTCGGTGTGTCTGTGTGTCTCAGTGTTTCTGGAGGCGATCAGCATTTGGATCAGTGGACTCCACGAAGCAAATCACCCTTCCCGCTGTGGGGGGCACCGTCCAGCCCCATGTGAATGCCCAAGAGACCAAGGGCCGGAGGAAGGGGGAAGTCACTCTCCACCAGACGTCGGAGCCGGGACATCGGTGTCCTGGTCTCGCACTGACTCACACCGTCCACTCTGGGTTCTCGGACCCCGACTCAGCTGGAACTTGCACCGCCCACTCTCCTGAGCTGCCAGCTTGCGGATGGCAGATCATGGACTTCTCGGTTTTCAAACTGTGTGAGCCAATTCCTTATAAATAGCTCCCTGTCTGTC
>NW_011919512.1:0-2079 GCF_000151845.1 Pteropus vampyrus
TCATCATGGCGATGTGACACCGTATTACAAAGAAGGAATCGTGAAGGCTGGAGCATGGCGGTCCTTCCCCCAGACCAGATCCCCCATCGGACTGCGTGTCTGTCTTCGTGCTGCATGAGAGCAGGACTCACATGTGGCACCCCCACGTCACGGGGTGCCTCTGGGCCGTGCCATCTGCCAGGCACCCGAAGGACAGCCCAAGGATTCGGCCACCGCTGTGATTCAGTGGGTGTCTGACACCTCACTTCTCTGGGGCTTTACACTCGAGTCACATGAAGTCTGTTTTACTCGTCAGCTCAACTCCAGAATCTGTTTGTTACATTCGTTTTCATGTAATCACGACCGGGTTCAAACTTGAGATTAATGTGAAATAAACACTTTTTGTGACAGTGGGGGTATTTTTTCAGTCTACGTTATCAAAAATTTTCCCTAGCAGGGTAGCATTTTATGTGTCTCCTGACTGTCCTACAGACACCTACTCTTAACGGTGTTTCATGGTGAAAGTAGCGTGTTACCGCGTCTACGTCCGTGCTATTGTGATGTTTTCGGGTTGTAAACCATTTCTGAGCCGGTGTGTGTGCACGTGTGTGTGTGTAAGAGAGGGTGGGAGTGAGTTCTTAAGTCCAACTCGGGTAATATAGCACTACTAATTATATTGATCTAATTAATCTAATTAAATTGCAGCTAGACACAATTTTGCACATACCATCTGTCTGCATTAACGTTATGTAAACCTACTCTGCCCGTCCAGGCATTTTCATACGTGGTATTTCGTTCAGCATCTCAAGGACCTTGGATATTCGAGCAGGATAGGACTCATTTCAACAGCTCGCCAAAACAGGATATCGAATGGCTGGGAGGAATTGGAAGATGAGCAAAAAAGGAAAACGCATTTTTTGTCATAGCTGAAGATTTCAGAAATTTGAAAGTACAGATGGGTTCAGAAGGGAAAAATCAGTTCTCATCCGCACCCCATCCCTCATCCATTTTTTCCCCTGGTCTCCAGAAAGCTCGCAGTATCTGTTAAGATAATCTTTTGTTGCATTGTAGATGGAAGGCATAGCATTCACGTGGCAGCTAGGAAACAAAAGATTCAATATACTTGGAATATATATATATTTGCACTGTTACAATATTTTAGATTATTTGTGGGACCATCTAGAATATTTGTGTAATTTAATGTAAAGTTAAAAAAATTAAGACCCTTCACGGAAAAAATGGTTGAAGGAATATCAAAGTTATTAAATATTTACAAATATGAAAGTTCTGCTGTTACAAATATCAAAAAATGCAAATATATACAGATGAATTTCAATGTGCTACACACAGAGTAAATATTAGTGATTTAAGCCTCACGTAACTGCAAGAGATGGGTACTCATGGCCTCCTCGATTTGCAGACGAGGAAACTGAGGCACAGATGGAACTTGCCAGTGTCCGGGCCGCGGGAAGCCGCAGAACCGCCACTTGAACCCAGGCTGTCTGACTTCAAAGACCCAAACCGACGCTTAAGCACAAAGCTATGTAGTCTCAAAACGAAACAAAACCTGTTCTCGAAATCTCAAATGCCAGAACTTCTGCAAGTCTTCTCTAACTAGTTCTGCCGGAAAATAAATGGGGGTGGCGGGGAGCCTCTGAGCGGCACCCAGCCCGGAAACTTGGAGGTCTTAGAGACCGCCCCGATGGTGGAGGAGGTCCAGGTTTGCTGGGTTAGGGGTTTCTCGGTTTTCAGAAATACTGCAACTCGAAAAGTTTGTCTCAAAGTCTTGTTATTATAGACAGGACTTGCGTGGGGGTGCTGGGGGGCACCCACAAGCTGAGGAAGTGGGGAGGAGAGAGCAGAGTAGACACGAAGTGTGATGATTCCCGCCAGATGCAATGCAGGCGGGGACAGGTCAAAAAGGATGGCTTCCGCAGCCTCGAAAGTTGGGACCCGAAGGCACGAAATGGCCTCAAAGGAAGTTCATGGCAGTTAGGAGACTCCGCAGTCCACCGGGAGGAAATGCCCAGCACTCGGCCGCATCCTGTCCATCAGCCTGTCTTCTGTTACCTTAAAGCTAGAACGTGCTTTCCATTACCT
>NW_011919513.1:0-2363 GCF_000151845.1 Pteropus vampyrus
TTTTCAGAAACAGTGGTGAAAAGCTGAATATCATGCAAAGAATGAAATCGATCTGTCCTACAGCACACACAAATATCAATTCAAAATGGATTAAAGAATTAAGTGTAAGACTGACACTGTAAAACTCCTGGGGGAGTGGGGAACATAGGGGAAAAGTTTCCCATAGTCTTGGTAATGATCTTTTGGAATTGACACCGATAGCACAGGCAACAAAAGTAAAAATAAAAAAATGGGACTACATCGAACAAAAAAGTTTCCGCATTGTAAAGAAAATAATTAACAGAATGAAAAGGCTATCTACAGAATGGGAGAAAATATTTGCAAACCATAGTAAGAAGATGTTAATATCCAAAAATATATAAGGAACTTGTTCAACTCAATAGCAAAAACAAACAAATAAAAAACCCCAAATAACCTGATTAAAAAATAGGCAAAGGATCTGACATTCTGACATCTCCATGGTGGGTCTTCTTTTAAAAAAAATTTGTTTTACTTTTAACTTAGGTATCCCTTGCAGAGTATATGAAAGAGAAAAAGAATACTTTGAACTCTAAAGGAAAGTGAAAAAGCCAGATCTGTAAGAATTCTAGTTTATATACTAAGGTAACAGATTATCACTTCATTCATGGGATAACTCTGTGCTATAATTAGAATATCTCATAAACATTACAAATTTCCACTAAATACTTTTCAGCATATACTATGTGAAAGGCAGCCAGAAGTAGCTAACTAGAAATCTAAAACAGCTCTGGACAAGTGCTACTGGATGGTACAGACAATAAAAAAGTTTTGACAAAGGACCTTTGGAGAGACTAGTTATGGAATTGGTAGAAGAAATTAAGTAGCTTCATAAGATACTATTTACATACTTAGGGAGGAAGTTCGGGTTGGGTGGTGGAGAGAGAGAGAGAGAGAGAGAGAGAGAGAGAGAGAGAGAGAGAGAGAGAGAGAGAGTGTGTGTGTGTGTGTGTGTGTGTGATTTCATGGAGACAAAAATCTCTAACAATTTTTCAAGGAGCTGTAGAATGGATAGAGGTTCATATACAGGGCTGGGGAGCCAAAATTTCGTTTAAGGATGTCAAGGTCAGATTGTGGAAAGCCCTAAATGAAGGTCTAAAAAGTCTGGAATTTGTTGATTTGGCAAACTAAAATACTGTAGCATGAAAAAACACTTTTATTATTCACCAAAAATAATGAGTTAGTAAAGGATCACATATCTTGAGTTCTGTTTTAGTGTTATTGGTATACATACAATGCGTTTAAGTAAATTTAACCACACTTTTTAAAAAATTTGTATATAGGTTCCTAATTACTCTGTATATTAAGAATATGAAAAAAATGACTTATTTTCTTTCTTCAGTAAAGTAGCCAACATATTCCGCTGCTTCTGTTAGCCCTCACAACTTTACTTACTTTTAACATTATGAAGATAATCACCTTCCTAATATTGCTGAAACCCGTCCTTTCTATCCCCCAAAGAAATAGTCTACTATCTATTACCTCCTTCAAACCTTGTTGCAGAAGCTCAAACCAATAGCAACAGTGATTAACTAGAAATTTATCAAATTTCTCTTACCTGTCACCCCTCTAATGGTGGTGACAATGAGTACGTGTGTGTGTGTGTGTGTGTGTGTGTGTGTGTGTGTACGTGTGCCAGAAGTAAGTCTATCTTCAGAAAAAAGGAAAGGAACAGAAACCTAAAAATCAGTTCCTGGATCAAGGAGACTTTATTGTATTTGGAGAAGTGTTAGTACTTGGTGGAAGGATTTATAATTACTTTACATATCTTAGTTGTTATGTTTTCCAATAGTACAGTAATATAATTGAATAAATACCTTATAAATATGAACATGCTAATTTTTGTAATATACCTTGTTGAGCAAAGTATTAAGACCCAAGTTTTACTGAGATATTTGGCATGTTAACTTAATTTTAAAATTTGCTTGTTCCTTAGAGAAATACAGCTAGATGAAGGGTACTAGTCCAAATAAAATGTTAATAAACTGCTCGCAACTTCTTTGAAAAAATCCAGGTGTTTATTGAATATTCTGCTTTTCCTCAATCTGATGGCACCATACCTCCTCCAATTCATATTCCCTTTTGCACTTCATAGACTTGTTTAGATCATTCTTGTGTAGATTTGCTTATCTATGACAGCATTATGAGTACTTATCATGTTCTAAAATGCCAGATACTGTTTAATTGTAATGGTGCCTTCTTTTTTTTATCGAAACTATTCATACTTTATTACTGTAAACAACTTTGATCATAATGATGCCATTCAAAAGAGCTGATCAAGCTGAGAAAAATGACACTATAGTCGTAAAGTCACTCTATATGTAGCTATTTAACATTTTATAGTG
>NW_011919514.1:0-4662 GCF_000151845.1 Pteropus vampyrus
ATGCTAGTCAAATCAAGAAGTCGTCCAATTGAAGTGATTTCTGACAGCAATTGATAAATGCTTCCAAAAAGAAGAATCCTCACTGAGATAGTTATTAGTTAGATTTTAGGTAATCAATGTTGTAGTAAATTATTAACTGATATCATAACTCTTTCATATGTAATTGTAAAAGTATCACATTTTCTAGCTCTGTCATTTTGTTCCATTTTGTCATTTTAGAGCAGAGTCTTCAAATTAATGGAGGGGTTCAACCATTCAAGAGTGTCTGAATTTGTGTTACTTGGACTTACTGATTCTCCTGAGCTCCAGATTTTCTTCTTTGCAATGTTTTTTATTTTCTATTTAATGACCATGTTGGGCAACTGCCTGATTTTGCTAACTGTTATGTCCACCCCACACCTTCACTCCCCCATGTACTTCCTGCTCAGCAATCTGTCTATCATTGACATGTGCCTGTCCTCCTTTGCCACCCCAAAGATGATCATGGACTTCTTTACTCAGTGCAAGACCATCTCCTTTGAGGGATGCATCTCTCAGATCTTCTTTTTGCACCTCTTCACTGGGACTGAGATTGTGCTGCTGATTTCCATGTCTTTTGACAGGTACATTGCCATATGCAAACTTCTTCATTATTCAACAATTATGAGCCAAAGAGTATGCGTCGGGCTTGTGGTAAGTTCTTGGACGGTGGGCTTCCTGCATACAATTAGCCAGTTAGCTTTTACTCTCTCTTTACCCTTCTGTGGTCCCAATGTTGTAGATAGTTTCTTCTGTGACCTTCCTTTGGTCATTCAGCTGGCTTGTATAGATATATATGTTCTTGGGATCTTCATGATCTCAACTAGTGGTGTGATCGCTCTTGTAAGTTTTCTGCTTTTGCTTACTTCCTACATCATTGTTCTTGTTACTATCAAGGACCACTCCTCTACAGGATCTTCTAAGGCTTTTTCTACCTGCACTGCACATTTCATTGTTGTGTTAATGTTCTTTGGGCCCTGCATCTTTATCTATGTGTGGCCTTTCACAAACTTCCTGGTGGACAAAGTTCTCTCTGTATTCTATACCATCTTCACCCCATTTCTGAATCCACTTGTCTATACTTTGAGAAACCAGGAAGTGAAGACAGCTGTGATGAAGAAACTAAGTAAACAATATTTAAGTCTTGGGAAAACTACTCTGAGATATCCAATGCAATGAACAGAGATCTCTCCTCTGAGATTTAGTATCATCAGTTTTGTTCTCAGAGCAACAAAAAATTAAACTTAGAATCTGCCTTTTGAGTTATTTAGTGTAAATTCATGAAAATAAAAAGCCAGGATTGAGAGATATGAAAGATCATGCCTAAAAGTTAGTGCAGTGTTTGCAATCCTTTTGAGATTACTATTCCATTTGAAAATTTGTTTTAATCTATAGACGATTTTCATAGAAAAATACACATATCGTCAAAATTGTGAACATAAACTCAGGGCCTCATAAACTCCAGAATCCTATAAACATACTTTAGATTAAGACTACTTAGAGAAGCTCAAGGTAAAATATTTGCTTGTCTTCTAACCCAGAACATTCCCACTCAGCTGCACAGCCTTGTGGTACTCTGAAGGTATCCACTTGTAGAACTTTAATTAAGAATGTTGGGCATAACAATTTTTTCTCATAGCAATAGAATATTTTCATGGAAAATTTGATATTGTGAAGAGATTCTTTTGAATATTTTTGAATAATTTTGATTCAGTGGGTCCAATTTCTTGAGTTGTGAGTCAACTTTAAACTTTATAAGAGAACAATTCAGAGGATCTCAAATTTAACAATAATGCTTTCTTAATAGGTGTGTGGATTGCTATCACACTTGATAATTAATATAGCAAATAATTAATCAAATGGAAAATTTTAAAGTTTAAAACATAGAAAGTAAACTACTCAAATCTGATTGACTTTCAAAACCTAACTGAATATCATAGATATGATTACTTCTTTTAATACTAAGACTAAACATTTAGAAAATTATTGACTATTAAATTTATGACAAATTTTTCATCTCAAAATTATTTCCAAAATATTATTAGTCTTAGTATTAGTTTTGGGTCTCATTTTCAATATAATATAAAAAATATAATATATATATTTTTTTCTTTTAAAAAATAAAATATCGATTTATTTTTCTTTTCGCCTGGCCCATTTTGAAAGTGCTCCCAAATACAGTTTCAATGGCGGGGACGAATGAAGTATCTTTTTGAATACTTCACCTTGAAGTATTCATTTCCTTTTCCTTTCCTACCCATATAGACTTCTACCCAAAATGCATCTAATTTTTAAGTAGTGTGCCTTTGAAGAATAATTGTACTCAAGTCAAACCACTAGCACATAAAATTTGATATTTTAGTTTTAGGATATCTTGAAGACTGTGGCTTGTTAAGACATGGCAAAAGAAAAAATAGAACACTTTTCAGTTTTCCATTACAACAGGGTGGGGGGAAGTAGAAAAACTATATTGGATTACTGATACTTGGACATTTCTATAAATAATAATACTGATAGGCTGCATCTTCTTAAATTAACCATAGTATATGAAAAGAGTTCAGGAAATAATCTGTCATCATGGATTTGACTGTTTGTGAGTACTTTGAGAAAAACACAAGCCCCTGCCTTGCAAAGACAAATGGTATTAACAGTTTTTAACATTTGTCTTGGACTTTTAAGGTCTCAATGTGCTTCAGCACAAACATCTCCAAGACAAATATTTAATATATGAAGCTAAATAAGGTACAGAAGTTTATGAAGAAACGTAGTGTTGGAATGCTAGTTCATTTTTTGTTTTTTTTTAAATTTTAATTTTTTTTAAATTTAAGTATAGTAGTATATAATCTTATACTGATTATATTAGTTCCAGGTGTACAATTTAGTGATTTGACATTTTTATACCTTACACTGTAACACTCCACTAATTCTAGTGATCATCATCATGTAAATTTATCACAATATTATTGATTATATTCCCCTTCTCCTTTTCTGCCGTCTTCTCATGCCCCTCTCTTCTGATAACCATTCCTTAGGTCTCTGTTTTGATAAATCTGTCTTTGCTTTGTTTCATTTTGCTTTAGATTCCGCATATAAGTGAAACCATAAGATATTCGTCTTTCTCTGCCTGAGTTATTTCACTTAACATAATAGCCTCTACATCCATTCACATTGTCCAAATGGCAAAATTTTATTCTTTTTTATTGCTGTGTAATATTCCAGTGCGTGTATGTGTCTGTGTGAGTGTATTACATCTTCTGTGTCCATTCATCTATCGCTGGACACACAGGTTGTTTCCATATCTTGGCTATTGTAAATAATGCTGCAGTGAACATATGGATATATATATCTTTTCAAATTAGTGTTTTTGTTTCTTTTGGATAAATACCCAGAAGTGAAAATGTTGGGGTGAATGGTGTATTTATTTTTAGCTTTTTGTTTTCCATAGTGGCTGCTCCAGTTTGTAGTCCCACCAACAGTGCACAAGGGTTCCCTTTTCCCCTCATTCTTGCAGACACACGTGATTTCATGACTTTTTGGTAATAGCCATTTTGACTGGTGTGAGCTGGTATCTCATTGTAATTTTGATTCACATTTCTCTGATGATTGATGATGGTGAGCATCTTTTCATGTGTCTGTTGTCCATCTGCATGTCTACTTTGGAGAAATGTCTTTTCATATTCTGCATCCATTTTCCAATCAGATTATTTTTTTGTTATCGAGTTGTATGAGTTTCTTATATATTTAGGATATCAATATCATTCGTAAATATATTCTCCCACTCAGTAGGTTGCCTTTTTGCTTTGTTGAAGGTTTCCTGTGCTGTGCGGAAGCTTTTTAGTTTGATGTAGTTCCATTTTTTTATTTTTGTTTTTGTTTCCCTTGCTCAAGGTGAAGTATCCGAAAAGATATCAGACTGATGTCAAATAGTTTACCTTCTATGTTTTCTTGTAGGAGTTTTATGGTTTCAGGCCTTACATTTAAGTCTTTAACACAAATTTGTTGGGAGGGGGTTGTTTGTTTTTTGTTTGTTTGGTTGTTTTTTTTTTCGTATATGGTGTAAGAGAGTAATTCAGTTTGTTGTTTTGTTTTGTTTTGTTTTGTTTTGTTTTGCATATATCTTCATTTTTTCCAATACTACTTGTTGAAGAGACTGTTGTTATTCCAGTGCATATTTTAACCTCTTTTGTATAGATTAGCTGACCATGTAAGTGAGGGCTTATTTCTGGGCTCTCTATTCTGTTCCATTGATCTGTGTCTGTTTTTGTATTAGTATCATGCTGTTTTGATTATTAAAAACGAGTATAGTTTGAAATCAGGGAGCGTGAAATGTCCAACTTATTCTTTCTCAAGATTGCTTTGGATATTTGGGGTCTTTTGTTGTTCCATATAAATTTTAGGATTATTTGCTCATTTCTAACCAAATCATAAAGTCTTTCTTCTTGCTTCAAAGTCAGTCAGATGAATGAAAAAAAGGTTAAGGTGGAAATGTGCTTTTGCCTCATTCCCTTTCTTGAACAAAAATTATCATTTTTGTTTTAAAATAAAACCCCCATTTTAAAAATTTCAATCTTTAGTCCATTAATTACTTATTGTGCACCTTCTTTGTTTAAAGTCCTTACTGAGTGCTGGAGATCTGTTAAAGCT
>NW_011919515.1:0-1495 GCF_000151845.1 Pteropus vampyrus
ACCCATGAGAGGTGAGACGATGACCGCCATTGTCGTCCAATACACTAAGTTTCGGGGCGATTTCCTCAGTAGCTGTCGATAGCCGGACCACGGTCCTAGCTTTGAAAGGCAGCTCCGACAATGACTAGCTGAGCGATCTCGGGCAAAACAGCCACCCTGCCTGAGCCTGCATTTCCTCATCGGAGAGACGGACAGAAGACAGACTCCGCCTCATGGTGTTGGCGGGAGCCGAAGTGAAGGATACAGTAAGTGTGTCCTGACCGCCGGTGAAGTGGTCATTACTGATACTGTCGTTTCAATGCACCAAATAAGATTATGCCGATAGGAACAGATCGGCAACACTGAAGGTCAGAGTCAGAGCTGTTAGGAAGGAGTCTGGCCCCATCTCCCACTTTAAAGGCCCGAAGGCACAAATAAATAATCCACTGGAAGAAAAAGAAGACAGCTGAGCGTGGCAGGAACTAGGCACAGCGAGGCGTCATCGGGCTCCCAACAAGGCCCAGACTCTTCTGCTCCTCCTGCCTGCATTTTGAGTTCCTCATTGTTTTGAATCCAAAGTGGGGAGAATTTTCCTCACTCTAAAAACTGTACAGCAAACTCTCATCACATAAACTCCGAAAGCCTCACGCACAGATAATCCATCTTCGGATGTGGGAAACTGCTGTATTGCGGTCAACGACAGCCTCACTTTTTCTCACGTCTTTGAAGAGAAATGATATGTAAAGGTGGAGAGAAGCAGTAGTAAGACCTCGAGAGCTAATGGGACCGATCTGGCTGCTGCCGTCGCTTCTGAGAACGTGAATAATGAGACACATTTTACCCTTCATGTTTCAACAATGCTTGAGGTGATGGCAGTGCTATTATTCCAGCCCGCGGCCGACGCGGCCTTCTAAAATGCCCCGTGACTGCTTAAGTGGGACTGAACGAGAAGCACTTAGGAGCAGATGGGAAGTTCTAAGGGCATGTGCTTGCTACTCGAAAGCAGGCGGCATACAGCCTAGGCAGGGAGCTATAGTACCCCACCACCAGTGGGGGTGTCTTTGGGCGGGCGTCATCCATTGGTGAATTAGCCAGGGGTCTCCGAGAAACAGAACCGACAGGCCGGGTATAGATTATGGGAGGAGACTTATTACGGGAAATGCCTTACGGAGGATGAGAAACGCCAAGGTCTGCTGTCTGTGAGCCAGAGAACCAGGAAAGCCAGGGAGATCATTCAGTCTGAGTCCAAAGGCCTGGGGTGTGCTGGGGGCGGTGCTAGGGGCGGTGCTGGTAGAGGTGCTGGGGGTGGTGATGGAGGCGGTGCTGGGGGCGGTGCTGGTAGAGGTGCTGGGGGTGGTGCTGGGGGCAGTGCTGGAGGCGGTGCTGGGGGCGGTGCTGGGGGGCGGTGCTGGAGGTGGTGCTGGGGGCGGTGCTGGGGGTGGTGCTGGGGGCGGTGCTGGAGAGGCGGTGCTGGTAGAGGTGCTGGGGGCGGTGCTGGGGGCGGTGCTGGTAGTGA
>NW_011919516.1:0-1059 GCF_000151845.1 Pteropus vampyrus
CCCCCAGAGTAGACGTTTTTTTACAAGGTAGGCAATACTGCCAATTTTGAAGAAAATGAGAAACCACGTTAAATATGTTTTTGTCATGGAGGATAGCGACCTTTGTGCCGTATCTCAGCTCTTACATCCGTAAGGAAGAAAGTCCAAGACCCCATAAGCAGCGCCAGCCCGAGGCGCCGGCGGGCAGGTCCTGCCACAGCCAGCAGGGAGGAGCCTGTCCCTCCCCTTCGGTCTCCTCTCCCGGGCCACCGTCAGGGCCGCGTGCGAGGTGGCAGTGGACGTCAGGGCCTGGGCCTGGCTTCCCCTCAGGCCGGGCGTCCCCCTGAATGTCACTGGGTCCTCTGGGTCACGTTTGCTCCATTTTACTAGTCACAGGCGGTGTAGGTCCTTTCGAGATGTTATTCCTTAAAATCCTGAAATCTCTGATTTTCACTTGTCAGTTCCTCATTAACATGTCAGTGTTCGACGATGATTTTTTTTCAAAACATGAGCGCTATTTCCTTTTTTCACAGTTGATTTCGATTTCTATTATACAGAAGGAATGAGGATTTAGTCAGAAGTATATTCATTGTCAGGGCTTTCTTTAATTTTCATCAAAGAAAGCATTCTCTTTAAAACCAATTTGAACTCCATAATATACGTGGAGGTGCCAAGCGGAATAAAATACAAGTTCTAATGACATTTCTAACATTCAATCAGAAACGAACCTGTCTCACAAAATTCTTAATCTAATCCTTTAAGTGACGTAACATCCTGCCTATCATGAAAGGTCCCTTTGCCTAAACTGAACCTTTAAACTCCTTGAAACCCAAACGACAGGTCACGCAGATGTGACCTAACGCCGACTAGGAATGCTTTTCCCTTCCTTGTAAATAGGCAACTTTAATGTCTTCGTCAAAGCTTTTGTAAAACCGATAAAACTCTTTTCTTGCAAAGGTTATTTTTTCATTTAAAATGCTCGAAACGTGCCGGGAAGTCTGTGGCGCAGAATTACCTGGTGGTTCCCACACGCTGCCCTCATCGCTCGTGTGAGGGAAATGCTTTTTTTTAGCTTCGCTC
>NW_011919517.1:0-5622 GCF_000151845.1 Pteropus vampyrus
CATTAAGGACGTGGCTCTCACGCCCATCACCTGCTCACACTCCCCAGTTTAATACACAGACCCTGATTGTGTTCACATCCTCTTTCAGGTAGGAAGCTTTCAGGTCTCCTTTACCCACTCTGCACATGCGGATGCCTCCCAAAGTACCATCCCAATCTCAAGTCTCTTATAAATATCCACACACCCCCGTTAGTGCCTCTCATGGGACGAGGACTCAACTATCAATGCCATGGTGACATTTTGCAAGCAGACAAGGCCAGCCATGGTCATTCTGAAATTGGAATTCAGTGGTTCAGATTGATTCCCAGATATTCAAATAATTTATAAATAGAGAAACTCCGCATTTTTCACCCCCAGAGGTCCTTCTGGTCCCGCAATCCCAGAGAGTCTGTCTTGAATATCATTGCATTTTCCTCTTCCTGTTTTTCCCTTCCAATTGCTGCTTTCAAGACTACATCATGTCTTAAGGTCTGCCCTGCTCTCTCCACTCCTTGCTACCATCAACCTGCAATGTCATCTCCATGGTCTTTCTAGTCTGTGAAAGACCACATTCTTTCACGGTTTCAGGATTATTTCCACTCCACCTTCTGTTACTCCAGGGGAACCACACTTCTGCTCATCCTTTCAGACCCAGCTGGAAGGGTGCCTCCTCTGAGAGGCGTCCCTATGTGTCCCAGAAAATGAGGCAGTCTTCTTCTTTTCTGTTTTATATGTTTTACAGAGATTCTCATAGTCACGGGGTTATCTATTTTTGACAATTTCCCCTCTAAATTTCAAGTTTCTAGAATTATAGACAGAAAAATAATATTCATTAAGTTAGACCTAAGCACGTTCTTCACACGGGCATCCTGGGGCCTGGTGAATGCTGGTGACAAAGTTCTGGGTTCTACTGGGACCATTTGTACATGTGTTGGAAATAAGTTTTCAATTTTGTTTTTGTGGATATCTGTTTTCATTTCCTGGGTAAACACCTAGGAATGGGGTTGCTGAGTCATATGGCATCTTTACATTAAATTTTTTGAGAAACCATCAGAAGTTTTCCAGTATGGCTGCACTGGTTAAAATTCCACTCACAGTGTATTCAGTTCCAATTTCTACTCATCTTCACACAAAAATATTTATTATTTCTCATGTTGATCACGGCCTTTTTAGCCTGGGCAAAGCAATATCTCACTTCAGATTTGACTTGCTATTCCCTAGTGATTAATGGCACTGAGCATGTTCTCTGTACTGTATTTTTTTCTGAGTGATGAGCAGCTGAGGCTCTGTGCTGGCTCAGGAATCACTGACTTTGACAGACTTTAAACTGAGATATTGTTGAAATCACTCATCAGCCTGTGTTCACCTTGTCACAGCAGAACCTTCTTCAGAAACAGGATTCTTCTCAGTAACAGTGAAATGGGTAACAGGAGGCCACCATTGCCATGCAAGGACCACAGCACAGGAAAGTCCTTTGGCACCTGCCTGGGACGCGCACGGCAGCCTCAGGACACAAACATTTTCCTAGGACTGTTTCCTAGGACTGGAGACCTCGTCTCTCAGTCCCCAGGTCAGTGAAATGGTAGGCCCAGCCTGTGTCATCTGATGCCTCAGCAGAGGCTGTTCCACTGGGGACAAGGAAATGCCTGGTGCTGAACCTTAGCCCCTTCTCCCCCCACCCCACACAGTGTCACCACATGGACTCCTGACAGCCACCTGCCAAGGAATGTCTGAGGACATTGTAAGATGAAATAAAAATTACAGGAAAGGAGGAAAAGAGAAAACTTGAATGAATATAGAAATAGATGTGTTGATACAGAGGATCAATTAATATCAAAAAAATTTAAAAACAATGATTACTTGGTTTATCAATATTATAAATTTAATCTTTCAAATACCAGTCATAATTATTGGGAAATGATACATTTTTCCTACATTTATATTAAGTTAAGTCCAAGAGTTGTCTATAGTATTTTCAAATTAATTAAAAAGCGTGAGTAATACAATATGACAAGATGTATTTTTTATAAAGAACAATTGAAAGATACTAACGCTGTTGCAGAAACTATAAAGTACAAATAAATAAAAATCAATGTACAGTGTATCTGAATCACATTTACTGGGAATTAGCCCCTGGGTGTGTGACTAGAGACAAGGACCTGGTGAGCTGCGCAAACCAGCTGGACATTCAGAAATTTGATCCATGGAGATGTATGTGCCGTGTGACCAGAAGGGGGCGCTGTGGGACCACCCTGTGGTCCCTACACAGCGGCTCTGCTAGGACCACTCACCCAAAGGAGCCTGGGCCTTGGGGCTGGGCCCTGTGCTCCCTGATGGGACTCAGCAGCTGTGTCCTCTCTGGCCTAGCAGAGTCCCCTGAGGAAGGTCCTTTGTGTGGTGTCAGCAGGTGCTTGCTTCCAGGGCATCCTAGGGGATAAAGCCAACCTTCATCCTCCTCAGTCTGACTATGAGCTGAGCTTCAGGACCTGGGCTCAGGGAGGGGCTGGGCAGTCACTGGATGGACACACATTTACATGCACAGCCCCTCCTCTAGCGGAGGGTGGAGAAGAAAAGGAGGCCTGGGGCAGCCCAGCCCCACTGTGGGCTCAGGGACCGCGTGCACCATGGCCTGGATCCCTGTGCTCCTCCTGCTCCTCTCTCAGTGCACAGGTGGAGAAAGGCCTGGGGACTAGATCTCAGTTCCCACTCTGTGTCAGTTCGTCTCTTCCTACACCCCTGAGCTTCACTCTCATCACAAAAGTTTGTCTGTGTTTGCAGGTTCCCTCTCCCAGCCTGTGCTGACTCAGCCACCCTCCCTCTCTGCATCTCCGGGAGCATCAGCCAGACTCACCTGCACCCTGAGCTGTGGCTTCAGTGTTGGAAGCTATGGCATAAACTGGTTTCAGCAGAAGCCAGGGAGCCCTCCCCGGTTTCTCCTGTACTACCACACAGACTCCAGTAAACACCAGGGCTCCGGGGTCCCCAGCCGCTTCTCTGGATCCAAAGACGCTTCGGCCAATGCAGGGCTTCTGCTCATCTCCGGGCTGCAGCCTGAGGACGAGGCCGACTATTACTGTGACACATGGGATGGCAACTCTAAGACTCACACAGTGCTCCAGACCCATGGGGAAGTGAGACACAAACCTCCCCCTCACTTTCCTGGCCTGGTGCCATCACTCATGGGAGGGGCTCTGACCAAGTCAAGACAGGAGGTGACTTCTTCTGTCATCTCTTCTGTGACACCCGATTCCCTCTGACCACTTGATCTGACAATATCACATGCTTCTCTTTTAGTTTAAATTCAGATCTCTCCATTGGTAGTATATCCTCCCCCTGTTACCGTGTCCACTGGCAGTAACCCCTTGTCCAAGGTCCACAGCCCTCAGTGGGGACACGGAAGGAGCCTGAGGGGCTTGGGTCAGGTCCTGCCCTCCTGAGGGAGCAGAGGGGGTGACTCGGCGCTGCTCCAGGTCTACGTGCTTCCACCTGGGGTGGGGACGCGATGGGCCCTCTAAACCAGAGTTAAAAATAATACATTTACGATAGCATCACACATACGTAATACATTAGGAAAAATTCGACAAAATTTAAAATTAATATTTAAAATTCAAATTAAAAAAAAGAAAATTTAAACTTGATAAAACATTCTGAGAGAAAATAAATAATTAAATAAATGCATGGAGAATTCTAGCTTATGATTAAGAACATTCAATGTGGTTAAGATTATAGTTCCCCCTGAATAGATCGATATGATCACTGCAATGACTTTGGGAATAATATCCTTGCAATGGTAGTGGATGTCAAAAAAAATGGAAACCCTAATAAAATATGTAATAGGAATTTCACCTGGGAGATTTCTACTCCGTGTCCATGTGACCTGCCCGCGTCTGAGGACAGGGAGGGGAAGGAGGGAGATGAGAAGTCACAGGAGCCACATCAAGGTGCAGCAGAGACAGCAGCTTTGGTCCCTGAGGGGCACAGAGCAGGAGAGGAGACGCTGCCCTGAGAGGTGATGGGCAGAGTGTGGGTGCAGCTGGCCTGGGCTGGGTGCACCTAGTGCTGAGCGTGTGCTGACACTTGTAATGTGCACTTAGGTGACATGTCTATGATTGTAACCTCAGGACAATCAGGACCACAAAGGCTCTGTATGGAAAAGGGTGCAATGTGATTTCAGGGGCTCTGACTCCGATTGTGTTTCTAGTGGTTAGATATGGAACCTGTGTCCGTAATTCCTGAGAAGACAATGTGAAGACCCTTCTCAGATAATGAGATTCCTCCAATAGCTGCCTCATTTTGTATCAGAAAGACTGTGGGGATATCCCTGTCACACACAGGGTGTCCATGGACTGGTCTCATGGGTGTGGATATCGTGGGAAGCCAGGACTGCTGGGGAATCTCAGATTCCCTGACCTTCACTTCCTGAGGCTCGGCCCTCTCAGGGCCTGTGTGGAGGACCCTGGACACACTCTCCCTTCTCCAGCACTTACCATAGATGGTTTACCAGGACAGGACCCAGAAAGGGGCCAGAAAGACAGAGAGGCCGATGTAGTTAGAGCAGAGAAAGAGATGTGAGGCGGCTGGGCCTCAGCTCTTGGGCCCAAGGAACAGGGTAGTGGGTTGGCCACACCACGTGATGGATGCCTGTTTCTTCAGTGATCTTAGCCACACAGGTGAAGGCTTCTGATGTTCATGCTCATGCAGCATCTTTCTCCAGCTCGGACCTCCTCCTTCTGTGTGGACCCTGCCCTGTGCTCACAGGTCCCTGCCTCTCCCTGCTGATCCTCCTTCCTTAGGGGTCTGGGACCCAGGACAGAAAGCGAACAGCTACTGCCCTGGGAGAAGCAACAACGGTGGCTAGAACGGTGTGATTCTGACACATCAGCATCAGGGTCTGTTCACATCACCAAAACTCAGTACACGTTGATACAGCCGCGACCTCTGGGAACTTTGCTTCTCTTTGTTGTCACCTACAGTAGAAGCTCCTCGTTACAACTTGAGGATGGAGCCAAACACCACTGACCAGCACCATGCGAGGTCCCCGTCCTCTTCACTGCACCAGGCCCGGGAGATGAGAGTCAGCACCCCGGACCCACAGTCAGTCTCCCCTGCAACAGTGCTCGTGGGAGCACCGAGTGTTGCTCATGTGATCAAGTGCGGGCGTGAGAAATGGGTGTGTAGCTCGTTTCCTAACAGTCTTCCCTCCACACCTAACACAAGGACAGCGGGGCTTTCTTCTCAGGTCGTCTGCAGATGCCGGGGCTCCCACACTTCTGGCTTTCTCCTTTTGCAATTCACCCTCACTTAGCAACCTCTCAGGCAATCCTCCACTCTGTGCTCTGCGTCTTCAGGTCTGTTAGACTGTGGACAAAGTGAGCAGGACCCCAAATCTCACCTCCGTGGATCTTTTAAATCCTTTAGACTCCTGCACCCGGGCTGTGCTGACACATTCAACCACGGTGTGTGGTCAGGTCTCAGGAATAGCATCGTCTACAGCAAAACAAACAAACAAACAAACAAACAAACAAAAAACCAATGTCACGAATATGCCCTCTCAGTAGGGCCTGGCAACAAAACATCCAGGCAGGAGCCCCAGAGACGTGGTACCTGGAGTTCTGTCTCAGAGCCATGCAAAATGACTCCTCT
>NW_011919518.1:0-3156 GCF_000151845.1 Pteropus vampyrus
TCATTTTATTTTTCAGGAGAATAAAACAAACAAACAAAAAATCTGTGATCTACTACAGAAATGTTGACTGGTTTTTCATGTGACAAAACCAGGGCCTGTGGAGCTGCCCTTTGCCCCCTGAAATAAGGAAGATGCACCTGTCCCAAGTTTCACCTTCATCACGGTTACAGAGCTGAGCACGACCCCGATGCATGAGGATCTCCTGTTCATGGGGTCATGTGATAAATCTGCCCTCCACTCCCCAGTCAGACCCATCACTCTCCTGTCCCTGCCTGGGACCCACACATGCTCTGTATCTCCAATAATGCTGGGTGGACATGACATGGAGAACGGAAGTCCAGCCTGTGTGACCCAAGGGACCTAGGTCCGTTCTGCTCCTCCCCTATGCGTCCCATGAGGTTCACCCCAGGATTGCTGATCATTCCCTGAGCTCTGGAACCTTCACTAAGTAGGGTTTCTTTATTTTATCCAGAGTTTCCATCCTGGAGGAACTCGTGGAGTTGAAAGGACCCCTTCCCATTAAGGACGTGGCTCTCACGCCCATCACCTGCTCACACTCCCCAGTTTAATGCCACAGACCCTGATTGTGTTTACATCCTCTTTCAGGTAGGAAGCTTTCAGGTCTCCTTTACCCACTCTGCACATGCGGATGCCTCCCAAAGTACCATCCCAAGCTCAGGTCTCTTATAAAAATCCACACACCCCCATTAGTGACTCTCGTGGGACGAGGACTCAACTATCAATGCCATGGTGACATTTTGCAAGCAGACAAGGCCAGCCATGGTCATTCTGAAATTGCAATTCAGTGGTTCAGATTGATTCCCAGATATTCAAATAATTTATAAATAGAGAAACTCCGCATTTTTCACCCCCAGAGGTCCTTCTGGTTCCGCAATCCCAGAGAACCTGTTTTGAATATTATTGCATTTTCCTCTTCCTGTTTTTCCCTTCCCATTGCTGCTTTCAAGACTACATCATGTCTTAAGGTCTGCCCTGCTCTCTCCACTCCTTGCTACCATCAGCCTGCAATGTCATCTCCATGGTCTTTCTAGTCTGTGAAAGACCACATTCTTTCACGGTTTCAGGATTATTTCCACTCCACCTTCTGTTACTCCAGGGGAACCACACTTCTGCTCATCCTTTCAGACCCAGCTGGAAGGGTGCCTCCTCTGAGAGGCGTCCCTATATGTCCCAGAAAATGAGGCAGTCTTCTTCTTTTCTGTTTTATATGTTTTACAGAGATTCTCATAGTCACGGGGTTATCTATTTTTGACAATTTCCCCTCTCAATTTCAAGCTTCTAGAATTATAGACAGAAAAATAATATTCATTAAGTTAGACCTAAGCACGTTCTTCACACGGGCATCCTGGGGCCTGGTGAATGCTGGTGACTAAGTTCTGGGTTCTGCTGGGACCATTTGTACACGTGTTGGAAACAAGTTTTCAATTTTGTTTTTGTGGATATCTGTTTTCATTTCTTGGATAAACACCCAGGAATGGGGTTGCTGAGTCATATGGCATCTTTACATTAAATTTTTTGAGAAACCGTCAGAAGTTTTCCAGTATGGATTCACTGGTTAAAATTCCACTAACAGTGTATTCAGTTCCAATTTCTACTCATCTTCACACAAAAAAACTTATTATTTCTCATTTTGATCACAGCCTTTTTAGCCTGGGCAAAGCAATATCTCACTTCAGATTTGACTTGCTATTCCCTAGTGATTAATGACACTGAGCATCTTCTCTGTACTGTACTGTGTTTCTCAGTGATGAGTGGCTGAGGCTCTGTGCTGTCTCAGGAAACACTGACTTTGACAGACTTAAACTGAGATATTGTTGAAATCACTCATCAGCCTGTGTTCACCTCGTCACAGCAGAACCTTCTTCAGAAACTGGATTCTTCTCAGTAACAGTGAAATGGGTAACAGGAGGCCACCATTGCCATGCAAGGACCACAGCACAGGAAAGTCCTGTGGCACCTGCCTGGGACACACACGGCAGCCTCAGGACACAAACATTTTCCTAGGACTGTTTCCTAGGACTGGAGACCTCGTCTCTCTTTCGGTCCCCAGGTCAGTGAAATGGTAGGCCCAGCCTGTGTCATCTGATGCCTCAGCAGAGGCTGTTCCACTGGGGACAAGGAAATGCCTGGTGCTGAACCTTAGCCCCTTCTCCCCCCACCCCACACAGTGTCACCACATGGACTCCTGACAGCCACCTGCCAAGGAATGTCTGAGGACATTGTAAGATGAAATAAAAATTACAGGAAAGGAGGAAAAGAGAAAACTTGAATGAATATAGAAATAGATGTGTTGATACAGAGGATCAATTAATATCAAAAAAATTTAAAAACAATGATTACTTGGTTTATCAATATTATAAATTTAATCTTTCAAATACCAGTCATAATTATTGGGAAATGATACATTTTTCCTACATTTATATTAAGTTAAGTCCAAGAGTTGTCTATAGTATTTTCAAATTAATTAAAAAGCGTGAGTAATACAATATGACAAGATGTATTTTTTATAAAGAACAATTGAAAGATACTAACGCTGTTGCAGAAACTATAAAGTACAAATAAGTAAAAATCAATGTACAGTGTATCTGAATCACATTTACTGGGAATTAGCCCCTGGGTGTGTGACTAGAGACAAGGACCTGGTGAGCTGCGCAAACCAGCTGGACATTCAGAAATTTGATCCATGGAGATGTATGTGCCGTGTGACCAGAAGGGGGCGCTGTGGGACCACCCTGTGGTCCCTACACAGCGGCTCTGCGAGGACCACTCACCCAAAGGAGCCTGGGCCTTGGGGCTGGGCCCTGTGCTCCCTGATGGGACTCAGCAGCTGTGTCCTCTCTGGCCTAGCAGAGTCCCCTGAGGAAGGTCCTTTGTGTGGTGTCAGCAGGTGCTTGCTTCCAGGGCATCCTAGGGGATAAAGCCAACCTTCATCCTCCTCAGTCTGACTATGAGCTGAGCTTCAGGACCTGGGCTCAGGGAGGGGCTTGGCAGTCACTGGATGGACACACATTTACATGCACAGCCCCTCCTCTAGCGGAGGGTGGAGAAGAAAAGGAGGCCTGGGGCAGCCCAGCCCCACTGTGGGCTCAGGGACCGCGTGCACCATGGCCTGGATCCCTGTGCTCCTCCTGCTCC
>NW_011919519.1:0-1572 GCF_000151845.1 Pteropus vampyrus
AGTGTAACAATGAGATGTGTAAGTGGAGACAGGTAACCCTCTTGTAAAGAAAAAGGGGTGCATAATAATTGAGAACAATAATACAATCTACCAATGTTGGTTAATATTTGCTTATATATCCCTATTCTATCCCTTTACTTTTTAATCATTATTTCTGCTTCTGTTTTAAATGTGTCTCCAGTAACCAAAATATAGTTGAATTTTTTAAACCTAATCCAATACTTTCTGACTTTTAATAAATGGAAATGTCAAAGATTTATGGCTTTGATAGGAGGAAATTGATGAATCCCAGGAACTAAATTTGTGATATTAACTAAACGAACTAGACAAGAGCCGCAATGCAAAGAACATGTACGGAAGTAAACTGTCAGAGAGTAATGCCATTCCATGTCCAGTTGCTTTGGAAGGTCTCTAACCATATCTTTTGGAAATCATTTGGTCAATCTAGAAAATGTCTGTGTTCACTTACTGGCATATAACCATCACTCTAATTTACCAGCTTAAGGATTTTTAGACTAATATAAGGATTAGGGATAAACTAGTATAATAAAGAGAAAGTCACCTTTAATAGGTTTTAGCAAGAATGGAAGAATTTTTCTCCATTTTAATAGAGGAAGAAAAGTTTATCATTTTTAGATCATTGGATGGATCATTATTGCCAGCATTTCTGGAAAGAAAAATCTGACATAATTTTGGCAATTATTTGGAGACATCAAAACTTTTCTGTTTCAGTTTTCCTAAAACTCTAAAGCAGGCCACCAAGCTTGTGTTAACTGAATAAAACAAAACACCTGCGGTAATTACACTTAAGTTCTGGACATATCTATTTGGTATCTCCAACTAAACTTTGTAATCGTGATTGATTTTTCAGGATTAAAATACTTTAATTACAATAATAGTATGTTGACCTCTTTTACATCATATTCCCAAGAGCCATGCTTAATTAAATTCTTAAGAGCAAGCAAGAGCTTCAAATATCACTGTTTATCCATGGCCTATTTTCATAGAGGAAAGGACATATCACATCCTAGATTTAGAGAAAAAAAAGAAGAAGAAGAAGTTCATCAAAATTCTATCTTTGAAATTTGGAGTTTTCAGAATAAATGTATGAAACTGGTAAGCAGCTTATTAATCAATGTATTGATAGATTTTGTGACAGAACTGTACAGATATAATAGGCCATCCACAGTAAGTCTCTCAGGCTAGAAAAGTATTTGGGAGGAGGTTGGTATTTAGCCTCTGATAGATCTATATGACCCTAAATATCCCTTCCAATCCTGAGATTATTCTGAATCTAAACTGTTTCAGTTACTCAACTACTCAAAGTAGTAAGAATAATATTTCCAAATGTGGAACGTGTAAGTGAGAGTAACATTTCTGCAATAACTAAACTCAAGAACTGGGTCCCAATTCAGCTTTGCATTATCTATCATTCTTTAAGACCATAACCAAAGGCTCTCTGATATTTTCTCCCTTTACAAGAGTGGGGATGAGTCTGTATTGTGCCTGTCTATAAGAATGCAAGTCTTTGGAGTCAGACAAAATTGGCCTTGAATCTGGTTTACCACATGA
>NW_011919520.1:0-2095 GCF_000151845.1 Pteropus vampyrus
TCACTCCCAGGGCCGCAGGCGTGTGCTCAGGTTGGTGACGGGTCAACTGCAGTACACATACCAGGCCCCTGTACGTGACTTCTGACCTCCAGGAGAGCTGGCCGTGCTGAGCATGTGGCCCCTGGGGAGCTGGCAGGGCACTGCCCTCAGCCCTCGTTGCCATGGAGACGGCCTCAGCCCCTGTACCAGAGTCGAGAAAGCCTGGGCTTAAAGCAAGAGAAGCCCGCTACTTGGGTCCAGGGGCCAGCATCCAAGGTCCAGGGCCCAGCAGTCCGGTTCCGTCTGGAGGCCCCAGGGGAGGCCCCTGCCCAGGCCACTTCCCTCAGACGGCTCAGATGTCCCTCTGATTCTTGGCTGTGGCTGCCTCACTCCAATCTCAGCCTCTGTCTTCACGCAGCTTCTCCCTGGGTGTCTGTGGCAAATGTCCCCTGTGAGGACACTGGTTTTACTGGCTTTGGGGCCCACTTTAATTCATTAAGGCCTTGTCTCAACTTGGTTACAGCTGCAAAGACCCGTTTCCAGATCAGGTCACAGCACAGGCTCCACGTGGCCATGGACTTGGGGGCCATTCCTCGACAGGACAGGCCCAGCCCCTTGTGCCCAGCCCCGTGGAGCCCCTGCAGCCCGTCTGGGCTCTGAGGCCTTTGTCCGCCCCCGGTCGTCCACACCACCTCCTGCCTGGCCCAAGGCCTCTGCAGGGGTGGCTGCACTTCACCCCTGACCCTGGAGCAGGTGGGCTAGACAGCTCATCCTGAGGCTTCTGAGGGGACGTAGCCCAGAGCTACTGTGCGGGGGAGCGGGTCCCCGAACCTGGGGACCCTCTCGAGGTTTATGTGCTGCGTCCCAGGAGCCCCTGTGGTGTGTCCTGTGCCATCTGCAGCAGGAGTCTGCGTCCCCCGCCCACTGGGCCGGTCTCCAGCAAGGAGGCTGGGACCTGCTCGTCCTAAGTAGCGATTCGTTCCAAGGACCTGCAAGCAGACCCGGTGTTAGGAGCCCGCCAGTCTGGTTCTGCACGAGCCTCGGCGGCGGCGGAAACACAGAGCGAGGAAAGTGGCTCGTCGAGGAGCCGGGGGACGTCCTGTCGCCACGTGCGAGAGCGCGAGGCCGACCATGTATTAATCACATAGGAGACTAAGCAGGACGAGGCTCCTGACCGGGAGACGGGACGTCGGAGCGTGAAATCGGCACCGCGGGGCAGGGTCGCAGAGACCGGCGCCCTCCTATCGATCGATAGCACATTTTTTCCACCCAAACCGCGGCGGCAGAGTTATTGCTGACCTTGCGCTCACCTTCCGCGGTGCGTATAATCACAGCTAGGAGCAAACGGCTTCACGAGCCACGGAAATTTCTGGCCCAAAACCCCAGGTGAGCTGGAATCTTCCTCAAAGCCTGTTCGTCTGAGACCGGGAAGAATGAGCTGGTCCCCCCGCCAGACGCGGGCGACAACGCCGTTGCCACGAGAGCCGTCGCCGCCCTGGAAAGGGCTGGTCGTCGCCGCCGGCGGCACAGACGGGACCGTGGTGCCAACGTCCCAGAAGCTGCCCGAGCACTTCCAGGACGCCGGCCGCTGTCACACACGCAGGCGTCCCACGCGAGACGGACGCCTTTGCCGGCGGGGTTGTGAGCCCGCCCGGGGTCAGCGCAGGTGACCAGATCGTGCCGTTGCTCAGGTCACTGTCCAAAATGCTCGCACAGGCCACGAGGAGGCCCCACCCGGAGGGGAGAACCCGTGGCTCCTTGGGAAAGCTGCCCTCGGACCTCGGACCCTGGAGACCCCACACCAAGCGGGTTGGGATTCAGACGGCCTGGGCGGGACTTGGACGACGCCCGTATAGGGCAGGCTCGGGGACCCAGTGGCCGAGCATTTGCCGTGCCAGGTGCGAGCTCCCAGCCCTGAGTCCACCACCCGCTTGGGAAGGTGTTCTGTTTTCACGCTGCCTGTCCCCAAAGTGTCTCTCATAAAAATGACAAGGACGTGTGTGAATCACGAGAACTGGTTATAACAGGCTTCGTGATTCGCAGTGGGATAAAGCAATCTCTCTGATGTTAGAACACGTGGATTCCCATTAGATCTTATGAGCGATGACAATCGTGA
>NW_011919521.1:0-3237 GCF_000151845.1 Pteropus vampyrus
CAGCCTCGGCCGCGTAACCGCGCGCCGCGAGAAACCGGCCGCGGCCGTTGGCCGTTGGCGCGGCTAGGGCGGTTGTATTGGAGAAGCAAGAAGGCGGCGACGGCGGCCGCGGTGGTGCCAGAGGAGGACACGGAGCTGCGGGACCTGCTGGTGCAGACGCTGGAGAACAGCGGGGTCTTGAACCGCATCAAGGTGGGCCGGGCCGGGCGCGCCCGTGGGCGCGGGGCCTGTGTGGGCGGGGCGTCACAGAGGGACGCGGGCGCGTCGGCTGGCAGCCCGGGCGGGATCCTGGCCCGGGGACAAGGTGGCGACCTCGGAGGTCGAGGGTCACTCGGGGAGCCCTGGGGCCGCGCGGCGCGTGCAGGACAGGCGCCCGACCACGGGCGTCCGGGCGGGGGTGTCTCCCGCGGTTCCCCGGGCGTCTCATCCGGTCGCCCCCTCCGGTCGCCGTGACCAACGGGCTGCCGGCCTGGCGGGGTGCTTTTCCGAGTGTCCATCGCAGACGCTGTGGGGACGAGTGGGCGCGGCCAAGGACGGGGAAGCCGGCTGGACCGGAGGACCCGCGCCGAGACAGCGACCCGTCGGGACGCCTCCGCACGCGTCCGGCCGCGCTCCGCTCCCGCCCACCCGCAGCGGCGTCTCGCTGCTTTGCGCTTTTGCTAAAGTGGCGTGGGTGGTGCCTGGGGGATGTACGTCGGGTGCTTTTCTTGTGAAATTGTCTGGAAGCAGTGTCGGTTCCATCACCCCCTTCCCTTTGTTTTAAAAGGCCGAACTCCGAGCAGCTGTGTTTTTAGCACTAGAGGAGCAAGAGAAAGTAGAGGTATGAATCTGCACGTTTTAATGTGACCGTTTTCATTTACGTTTCATTTTTAACTATGTAAAAGCCGTTCTGCAATACTGCTTAAGGTGGTGCATAGCCAAGGATAATTTCTAACTAGTAAAGACTACATTTGTTATAAAGGGAGAGTCACAATTATTCTTTTCGTGTATAGTTCAGAATTTGGGAACAATCTCAAGAAAGTTTAGGACCTTGGTAACTCTGAGGTCAGTACTATCTTCAGTGTCATAGATCCCCTCTCGCAGGGGAGACCTGAAACACAAGATCGCAGCGGTTTTTGAAGAAAAGCTTCTGCTGTCACAGTGTTTACTGCAGGATTCCTGAGGACCTTGAACACGCTTGTATGCATTGTGAATCCCCACCGGGTGGGGGTGATGTGGATGCAGTTTTTCCCAAAACTATCAGGCCACCCACTTATTTTTAAATGATGTAGTCTTTATCTTACTGTCCCAAGTCCACCCAGCTCTCTGTATTTAAGTGTACTTAGTTTTTTCTCTACCAAGTCCCACCGCCGTCCTGAGTGGATATCCAGGAAAACGTCCACACGAATTGCTCCACCATCGCGGTCTTCTCGGTTTTCTGTGACATCTCCTCGCCTCTCCCTTCTTTAGACCTAGATGCCTGCTCCTTTTTTACTTCCTGAAGCTCGGCAGTTCTCGTCCAGGCATCAGGCTTCTTCGCTGCCTTTCGGTCCTGACCGGTCTGGTCCCCATGGTCCATATCTCAAAAACCCTGGCTACCTTGCCTTCCAGCCATACTTGGTCTGGAAAAAATCCTGATGGTCATTTAATTCAGCAAACTCAGCCCCTTCCCTGTTTGTACACGTGCACGCTAGAGCAGAGTCACCCAAGCCTGTGGATTGCTGTGTCACTGCACTGCGGGCACAGCCTGAGCGAGATCCTGAGCAGCCCCGGGCGCTGCCCTGCGCGGAGGCAGCGCCCACTCCAGCCCGCCTCGCACCCGCCCCAGCCGCTTTTCACTCTGGACCCGCGCGGTCTTGCCTCTTCCCTTCGCGGGCAGGTGAAGCAGTGGCCTCCAGCCTCCCTGCGTCCGTGTGTGTCTGGCTGCCCCCTTCCCGCTCCGTGGAGGGCGCTGTGTCTTGGCCAGGCGTGCTCTGGGTTTCCTTGGCGACCATCGAGATTTGCTGCGTCTTTGGCCCCTCCCTCTTCGCTTGCTTCTCTCTCGAGTGGAAACAGGTTTCTATCTCAAGG
Organism: Pteropus vampyrus; assembly: GCF_000151845.1. Taxonomy (NCBI): domain Eukaryota; kingdom Metazoa; phylum Chordata; class Mammalia; order Chiroptera; family Pteropodidae; genus Pteropus; species Pteropus vampyrus. The sequence goes on from NW_011919521.1 coordinate 2,050, forward strand.
AGAGAGCTGTTTCCCTTGGGTCGTGCTCTGCTTCTGATACTCTATGTTTTTCCTTCACAGCCAGGTTTCAAAAGAGTGAGCGCGTCTCATGCTGTTTTTCGTGTTCTGACGCCCTTCAGTCCGCAGCATCTTAAATCCGTCTCTGCTGTGCCTCAGGCGTTTCTTCCGCTGCGGTCAAGAAGAAGCCGAATTGAGTGTGTCTCAGTCCTTACCTGCCGCAGGCGCTCTTTGTGGCGTTTGACATTCTTAATTCCTCCTTTCTTCCTGAAAATCTCCTTGGACTTCTGGGACTTTCTGTTCTGCCGTTTTTCTTGTCCCTCGTCGGCGGCTCTTCGGTTTCTTCTGCGTGATCTTTTCCCCGTGCTCCTCCCTCGACTTCTCGCAGCGGTGACTCGTGGTTCCCATTCTGCGTTCTGTCCCTGGCAGACCTTAGCCACACAGGACCTTTAGCCCCGAGTCCCTGGTCCATAGCGCCCCGCTGTGCTTCACACCTGTGTGTCACACTGCCGCCAGGACGACTGCCACGTGCCTTAGTGGCATGGACGTTACCGACTGAAGCAGAAACTCCGGGAGACCCGGCTCTCCTTTCCCCATGTCCGCTCATCGCCTGGTTCTGTGTGTCGGTTCTCGGCCGACCCGTTGGCCTGTGCTCAGCGGTTCCCCTTCCTGTCATCTTCCGCCTGCTCCTGACACCGTCTCCACGGGGCTCCCTGGTTGGCTGTCCATGAGACACATTCAGTCTTGCCCCTCATTTTCTCTCAGTGCTTCAGCTGGCTTCGTGTCTTCACATTTCCTGGGCCAGCCTACTGAGGACCTTCGCGAGCTTTCCCTTCCTAGTCTCTTTTGGGTTTTCTTAAAACTTTATCGAGGTAGAATTGACGTACAGTAAACTCAACATACTTAAAACATATGTTGTGATACGTATTTATGCGGCCATGGAACTATCAAGGTAGTGAACATGCCCATAACCCTCAAAAGTTTCCTCAAGCCTCTTTGTGATACACCCCTCAACCCTCACCCCTCACCTGGCACCCCGTGCTTTTAACAGCTGTACAAATGGAACCATACAGGACGTGCTCTTTTTTTTTTTTTTGATCTGGCTGTGTTCATTCAGCATGACGCATTTGAGAATCGTTCACATTGTTGCTGTATCACCAGTTCATTCCATTCGATCATGTGTAGCACTCC
>NW_011919523.1:0-3262 GCF_000151845.1 Pteropus vampyrus
CAAAAGCCCCAAATAACCACTTAGATGTTTCAATGTAAATAAGTAGAACTAAGAAAATGATTTTTTATTACCTCTTTTATGGATTTGAGTTGTATTATATCCAGGAAATTTAACCTATATTGGGGATTTGGTGTTTGAAGTGTTGGTATATGTGTGTAAATACTTTATATGCATGCTTTCACATATGCATGTTAAACTCTTTCCGGTCCTAATTGCCATGAATTTTATATAAGTTTTCACTTCATTGACATTTCATCCCAAGTTTTGGTATATTTCCACTTGATCAAGAAATTTATATAGAGAGCTTTTCTAGACTCTGCATTTTTTATATGAATGTTCCATAATTGCCATGTATAAATTATTTTATTTTTTTTAGAGTAAAGTAACAATCTTAGCACAGATTTACTGGTAAAAGAAACTCATTTGCACATCAGCTTATCATTTTATCAGATCACTTTTCTCATATGATGACCTCATTCGTTAAGTAAATTATCTACCCAATTTTATGTTTGTCTTAACACTCTATTTTCTGTGAAAAGAGGATTTTGTAAATATTCTAAATTATTTTTTAAAAAATTCATTGCCTTCTACATATGCATTATGCAAGGGAATGGAAACGATACTCTTAGGTCAAGAAAATAAAACAATGTATCTTAAGGACACGTGAAATATTTATTATATCCACAACATTGTATCCACAAAAATATAATTTTATTGCAATAACCCTAAAGAGTAATTTTAGGAAAGAATGCTACAATATGAAAGATTATTTCCTGTAAAGGCTTAGACAGGTAAAAATAAAATGAAAAAGTATAGTAGTTAAGGTAAATAGTGCATAAACCTATCTATGAAAGTGATAAATAACTTAAAGTATAGGATACTTAACGTGTCGCAAGGAAAATAAAAGAAACAAATGAAAAGGACAGGGATACTGTGAGCAAAAATTACCCAAGTGTGTTTAGTAACTGAAAGTGTTCTCCTTTGACTGAGCATCATTCTATTTCCCAAATAGAATCCCCGACCTTCTCGCTATGGATGAATATGCTCTATGGGGAATTAACAGTAATGAAATGATATAATATTTATTTAAGCTCTGAAAAGAGGAAAAGGGAAAGATGCCATCCCACTCCATTCCATACCACCAAACTCTGAAATTTAATTCTAAAAAACAAAACTGCTCAAACCAGCCATTGCGATCCTTTCCGCATTTTAGAAGAAACTGATTTGAAACGAGGCCTTTCTGCCCTTTGAAGTTATTTTAAAGCAGGAAGTTCAATATAGACTCCAAACAGATATTTAGGCAGGTAGGAAAAGTCACATACATGTTTCATGTATTTTTCCAGGGAATTAAAAATGGTATGAAATAATTCCAAGCTATTTAAAATCATATTTTACTTAAAGAAATGAACCATAATGATTTGAATTAAAATAACCTTCTTTTTACTCAGAGGATGTCCAAATTCTCCTTTTAAGCCCTAGAGGAACAAATAGATATGTACTCAGAGGGATATTAATTCAGTGAAGTCACTTTATGAATGATTTTCTAAAAATCTAATAATTCATTATATTAAATTATATAGTTAATCTAAAATTTGCACAGATTACTTTTTAAAAATAGCATAAAGATATAAAATTCATGTTTTATATTATGCAAAATGTTAAACATTTTCCATTTCCTTCATGAGTATATTAATCATCAAACTGCACATACTTTTAAGTTCTCACAGGATCTGCCCTTTGTTTTTTTTAGTTTGACTTTGTCTCTCACCTTTTAAAATAAAATTTAAGGTTGAACCAATTATAAAAATAAAATTTATTAAAAATTTAAGGCCAATATTAAAACATTTGTAATAGTTGTCTTGAAATTAAATTAAATTTTAGAGGTAGGCACTATTTAAATCTTATATTGCTGTGTTAATAAACAATGTATAGACCAATGATTTGGGGGAGCACTTGCTAGCTGTAAAATTTACATGATCACAGAAAAAACTACTTTAAATCCACAGGGAAATTTATGGTCATGCCCTATACTACTTTTGCCATTCATGCACATAAAAATATTTACTAAGCAGATCCAATGGGCTATATGCTTTGCCAGCACTGGACTACAAAAGCAAGACAGCTCATGGTCAAGATGAAAGCACATAAGAAGACAATGGCCATCATGGTAGTTACTGTGATCATATCAGTGTCATGTTTAGTGGGAATGCAGAGAGTCTGACTCAGTCTTAAGGAGTCAACAAAAGATCTGTGGAGAATGTAGCACCTCTATTGGGTCTAAAATGTCTTCTTCTACAGTATGTATATGAACATGTGTACGTATGTGTGTGTGTGTATGTGTGTGTTTTAATGCCCTCAATTATAATTCTAAAATGAAAAGCTAGCAGTAATACTTCTCTGGGAAATAAAACAGAGCAACTGTGCAATATCCATAACGATCCCAATGGACCAAGATTGATCACTAGATGGCATTTTTTAAATGTAGACTACTCAGATATTCTAAATCCCTATAATAAAGAATCGATAATAAAAAAGATATTAGTGAACCTTGTGGTCAAGATGGTGGTGTAGGTGGTGCTGTGCTTGCCTCTTCTCACAACCACTTCAAAACTACAGTACAGCCATCATTGGGAGTTGTCTGAAATCTAGCTGAACAGAAGTCCTACAACAGGCCACACACAAAAGGGGCCACCTTGAGATTGGTAGGAGGGACAGAGATCCAAAACAAACGGATCCCATACTCACATGTGGTGGTTGAGAATAGGGAGAAATATCTTGGCTGTGGAGGTCCCCCAGAGGAGTGAGGGGTCCCAATCCCACACCAGGCTCCCCAGCCGAGGGTTCCAGTGCTGAGAAGAGAAGTCCCCACAACTTCTGGCTGTGAAAACCAATAGAGATTGTGGCTGAGTGAAATAAAAGGTGGCCAGAGTGCCAGGTGTTCTTCTTAAAGGGCCTATGTGTGAACTCATTCACTGAAGGACTCACTCACTATGTGCTCCAGTGCTGGGGCAGCTGCTCAAAAAGCACCAGGAACATATAGAGAGAAACTAAGTTGTTTGGCTTCAAGGTAAGGGTCAGAGAGGAAACTTCTCAGACAGAAGTGCTGGCAGAATTCATTCTTTCTTTATGAGACCTTCAACCTCTCACGTGCAGAGCCAGGCGAGTGCCATATCTGAGTCTCCATCAACCTGGCTAATACCTTTTGCCTCACCCAAGTGATTACTTGAGACCTGCCACTCCAAACGTGGTGGGCCCACCTAAA
>NW_011919524.1:0-2215 GCF_000151845.1 Pteropus vampyrus
CATGCCTCTCTCTCTCCTCTCTCTCTCTCTCTCTCTCTCTCTCTCTCTCTCTCTCTTTCTGTCTTTCTTTTTCTTTCTTTTTGTAGTCTTTAGGGTACTTAGCAGTGCCATACCTAAAATAAGCACACACATTGCCCAATAAAATGTCTTTAGTTCAACTCGTGAATTGATCATTGACCATACTGGGTTCCAGTGAGAAGAGGTAGGTCAAGGGCCACCAGTTATGAGCATAGCACCGTCCCATATTTCTTTTTTGAATCTTGCATCTCAGGTTTTCTCTTTGGTCTAGTTTGAGGGATCTGGATATATAAAGATTATATTCTAGATCAATTGCGATTCATCCTGAAAGAAATTCACCAGTGGGTTATTTCATATGGACTGGAGGCAAGTTTCTCTGGCCTTCCTGGAATATGTCTAGAGCATTTCATTCATGTCGAGAAAGCAAATGCATCATTTATTGCAAGTTCATAGTGGAGCAGTGTATTGGATTAAAGCAAATCAACACAATTTGATCATTATGAGCATGCCAGCTGGATCTACTCTTCACTACACATTATTGGCACCTAAATGTAACTCTAGATATTCTTCTGCCCAAGAGAGGAGGCATACCCTTAGATGTCCAGGACAAGGGAATCGTGTATTGCATTCCAGGAGCTGGAAGCTTCAGCATGTCAAAAAAGATGTAAAAAGTCCTGACTTGCACATGGCTTCTTCTAGTTTGAATCTTGTCTCTTGGCTTACTTCACTGGAGTGTTTTCTCTCTTACGGGGCTGATGTTGTGTATTAAGCATATGGCATGCAGTAGTTTCAGAACCAAGAATAGTATCGATCAGTAAAAATATATGAATATATATATTTTGGCTAAAAATCTTTTAAATAGCATTAGACATAATTCATATATTTCAAAATTAGTTTTAGCCCTCTGCTCATGAGATTCTTTTATAATGTGTCAGAGCAAATTTGGACTTTCATCTCCAACAAACTTTGAGGTTGGTAGGACACAAAAGGTTTTGTTCACATCCAAATTCTTTTTGAAAAAATGAGAAATATTATAAGCCCTTTCTAACCTCTCCAGAGCAGAAATGATTTCCAGTTATGACATTTAACTATAATTCTTTGATACCATTTGAAGTGTGTTCAGTAAAGAACTACTTCTTGATTTTCTTTCTTTGAACAAAAATAGCAAGTTGGTACAAGTTTGGGACAAAGATTTCTTATAGGAACTCTGCAAAAGATGATCACATGTCAGGCTTATTTGAAAACAATATATGTTATTTCCATCTTTTCTTTCCCCAAAGAGGAAAAATTTCATTAAACATATAATTATCTTGGGGCTTCAGGACAATAAAAAGGAATTTGGACAAGAGTATTCAAGGAAAATCCACTTCTTGATTTTTCCTATCCAATAGAAATAGATGGATAGGATGCTTTTTTGAGCTATAGAATATTACCTTACTTGTCTTTATAAAGCGAAATAACATTGGATGACAAATGGTTATTTGAGATAAGGTGGCTTGGCAGAAGCAAACATGTTGAGACAGAATTGTCAAGGCAAAGTATTTTTTTAAACTGATAAATAGTTAACACAAAATGTGCTAATAACAGCAATAATAGTTGCCAGATGAGACACTTCTTATTTTACAATTTATAAAACGCCGGTCTCTAGTCACATCAAATGAACCTAGGGGTGAACAGCATTGGATGGAATTTGGAGTAGTGACAATAAACCTGGGGTTGAACACTCTCACTCCATATTTTCTTATCTTACACACCAACGATCCATTGCATCGTACAAAGTTAATGTGGGGGTATACAGAATGATCTGTGCAGCTCATTAAAAGAATTTTTTTCCCTAAAATAACTTTTGTCTCCTTCTTTTATGCTCCTTTTCTCGCTCGCTCTCCGCCTCTCACTTTTTGTTGTTGTCGTTGCCTTCCAGCAGAATAATCGAAACTTTTCTATAGTCAATGACATCCACAATTTCTTGGCTTTTATTGCTTTATTAATTTTGGTATTTCTGTACTTTTATTTAAATATAATTTCAAAAGAAACAAATATGTTTCTAGTCTGTCATCTCGAGCTGAAATAGAAAAAACCTACCCTTGGCATTAATAGATGTAACACTCAAGATTTTACTTTTCTTGAGCAATCACTACGAATTAGGTGTGGCACATTCTTCTTCTTGTTTTAATTAAATTTATTGGGGTAACATTGG
>NW_011919525.1:0-1988 GCF_000151845.1 Pteropus vampyrus
TTCTGTGGGTTGAATTAACAGAAAAATGCTGATAAAACACATATGGATTTGAGTAAAAGAGAATCAACGATGACTCTTTTCTTTTTTTTCTTTTGGCTCTAAAATATGTTGTCTTTTACTAAAATTGAAAAGATTTTGAGTGAAATGTGTTTTAAAAGAATCAGAAATTTCTTTTGTAAATATTAAGCTTGAAATGTTTATTAGTCATGTAAGTTGAGACAGCGAGTAGGCAGTAGTTTTATGTGTTCGAATCCATGGGAAATTTAAATTTGGGAGTCATCAGTCTTTAAATAATATTTAAAGCCATGGGATTAAATGAGATCACCAAGGGAGCTATTCTAGATAAGAATATCCCTACCTGGGTAATATTGATATAGCAGGCAGGATAATTATTTTTTTGGATGGCTGTCCTGTGCTTTGTAAGATGTTTACCAGCATCCCTGGCCTCTACTCAATATGTCAGCAGCAACTGCTAGTTAAGGCAAACTAAAATGTCCCCAGATATTGCCAAATGTCCCTGGGAGCACAATTATCTCCAATTAAAAAAAATCACTGCTCTCGATTAAAAAAGAGAAAAAGAAAGAAAAATACAGAGCTAACTTTTTGTATGCTCTAATGTTTAGAGGTTATAGAGAACTGGAGAAACCATCAAAGTATCGGCAGAAGGAAACAAAATGCCATGCAAGAACAGTGTTCTGATAGCCAAGTAAAGAATTTGCCATAAGAAGGAGAAATAAAATGTGTCTAAAGCTGTGGTTTGGTTAAATAATAGCTGAGATAAGTCTTGACCATTGTTTTAATAACAGAAATAGAATAAAATGAAAGAGAAGACTGGAAATCTTATCAAGAACACTTTGGTGTAATAATATGGGAATATGGATATTTATAGTATACCAAATTACACCCCACAAATTACATGAAAATTGTAGAATCAAAAAAAAGTAAATTGCAATGGAGAGATCGGACACAGTTAAATCCATCAGTTAATCTTGGAATCATTTAAAATGGAGCAAGTGGATTGCATGTTCCCATGATCTGATGAAATGTGAAGTATACATTGTCGCATACAAAGTATTGTATAATATTCTAGCTATAAAGTTGAACCAAAATTTAATCAAACCTCTACATGTAACTTACAACTTACAGAAATAATAAAACTAAAGGAATAAGCTAAATGACTACACAACAAAATAATTAGAGATTTTGGAAAATTGGGCATTCTATAGGGCATTTGACATCAGCTTCATTTATGATATGAGTGGATATAAAGGGCAGAGATTTTACTGAAGAATAAAATAGGCTTAAGAGATATAAAAATGCAATTCATAGACCTTGTTGGATCCTGACTTTTTAGTAAACCAAGTGTAAAACAATGAAACAATCAGAAAGATATGAGTATAAAGTGAATATGAATGACATAAAGAGTTAATGTTATTTTGTCAGATGACAATACATTGTCACAGAATCTGGAATATTTAGGATGTGCAATAAAGAGTTTGCTTCCATTTTTGGACGTTTGACTGCTAACATCTGTAAAGCGTCACCACTCTCATGCTCCCTTGTGCCTCACTTCCAGGAAAGCTAATAAGAAAATTAGAATGGGAGATTCAAAACATGAACATTCTTAGGGACCTATCACAGTACTCCTTCCCCAATCATTGTCTGTAGTCCAAGCTAGTCTCTCTTTTTTACCCTCTCAATCTGCTTTTCAGACCAGCTTGGGAAGTGTACCATCTTCCCCAAACACCTTATTTTTGTAATTAATGAACTTTTTCATACACTTTTGGTGTGCATGTGCGTGTGCGTGTGCATATGTGTGTGTGTGTGTGTGTGTGTGTGTGTGTGTGTGTGTGTGCGTGTGTGTGTCTTGTCATTGGTCTTAAAATCTGAACTGAATTCTATATGGGGGTCCATCCTGCTTTTTCAGAGAGCCTACACAGAGTGCAGTGCTATGATTTCTAAATTTATTGTAATATACACTGAAGAAA
>NW_011919526.1:0-638 GCF_000151845.1 Pteropus vampyrus
GCTGGCGGAGTCCTTGACCTCACCCCGCTTCCCCAAATGTTTTCGGTGCGAATACCCATTAATACCCATCGGCCGAGGCGTGGGGGTGGGGCGCTAGAGAATGTGGCTTTGTTTTCCTCGATGGAGTCAGGCTCTGGGCCCTTCTCCTCCGGAGTGGACTCCAAGGCTCCGGCCCCCTCACCCCTTCCTTCCCCCCTCCCCTCCCTACTCCCCACCCCCCTTTCCCTCCACTTCTATTTCAAGCTCTCCTTGGCTATTTATGCCAATTGCGTCAGGCTGGGTCTGGCTTCCGCTGGCCCTGATGCCAATGGTGCCACCACCCCGTCCGGGCCAGTCACCTGCCCTGCTGGGTCCTGGCAGCGGTGTCAGGTGTGTGTGTGTGTGTGCTGGTGGGGAGCGTGCCCCGTCTGAGGAGGAGCCGCAGGAGTGCACACGGGGGTGGGGTGTAATGTACTCCCTACCCACCACCTCATCACACCTACCTTGGCTCGAGTGGTGGCTGGAGCAGGACCGATACCTGAGGCATGGAGGGGGAGGTGCCTGCCCCCGACCCTGCCAGCTGCCCCTCTGGCCATTTCTATGTCTTCTTCTTTGTACCCCTAACCCTTTTTCTCTGTTCTTGCCGCCTTTATAAAGAA
>NW_011919527.1:0-1443 GCF_000151845.1 Pteropus vampyrus
GCTTGCTACTGAAGGTGGCCTCATATTGCTTAGAAACGAATCTCAGTTTAAATACCAGATTAAAAATAGAGCTTGGAGGACCGCCCGCACTGTTGCCAAATCATTGCCAGAATGAACAGCTTCAATAAATAAAAAATCGAAATATTTACTTCTCGGTAAAAATCGCAGTAAAACCATTTACCTTTCTTTGCATTATATATAATATATATTTATAGTGGGCCCGGCTGCTGGCGGCCCAGCCGGGGGCAGCGGAGGGGCCGATCCCGGCCGGGGTCAGGACACCTCGATGACCTCCACGCTACCCGAGAAGCTGGCCTGCTTGCCCAGGGCGGCCAGCTCCTCGCCGCGCGCGCGCCCCTCCACCATGCCTTCCTCAAACTCCATCTGGCAGCTTCTGCGCTTGAACTGCGTCTCCGGGGGCGGCTCATCTGGCCAGCTGGTCCGCGCGTCCCGGGACTCGGCCCTCGCCGCCTCCCGCCGCCGCAAGTCGCCGCCGCCTGCACCCTGCGAACCCGCCAGGCCGAAGGGCGCAAACCGCGTGCCCTGCGCTCCCTCTGGGCTGAAGCACCAGAGCCCGTCCGGCGACGGCGTGCCAGGGGAGTCGAGCGGCGGCGCCCAGCCCCCGGGGCCGGCCGGCTGGCTGGGGCCAGGCAGCCCGGGCGCCGACAGGGCGGAGAGGCCGTGCCGTGGAGTCTGCCGGGTGGCGTCCCCGAAGTTCAGGCCGAGGCCGTGCGCAGGCGAGCGCGCCGGGGAGCCTGCTGGAGGCCGGGGCCGCCGGCGGAGCCTTGGACGCGTCTCGGGCGCCGCGTCTGGGCTGTCGGGGCTGGGCGAGGGCAGGCCCAGCGCGCCCCCCGACGGGCTGTCCAACTTGCAGAGCTTCGGGGCCTCGCCTGGGGCGGGGGCCCCGGCGTCCTCGGGCCGCCGGCTGGGGGCGTAGGCCGACTTGATGTCCAGCGAGAAGGAGCGCTTGAGGCGGTTGGTGTCCTGGAGGCGGTCGGAGGACAGGTGCAGGCCGCGCAGGCCCTGCTGCAGGGCGCTGGTGGCGGGGGCGGCGGGGGCGGCGGGGGCCGGACACTCCCCGCCTGCGCTTGCCGCGCCCTCCCTCGCCGCCTTGGCAGCCGCGCTTCCGGTGGCAGCGCTCTCTGACCCTGTCCTTGGGAATATTGCTCGGTGGGGCCGCAGGGCCCGGGAGTTTAGGAAAGATCCCTGGAGGTCCCAAGCCTGGCTCCCTACCCCACTCTCCTGGCTTCTCCGCTGGACAGGGTAGGTCATGGGCCTGATTGTCCTGATGAGATGAGCTGGCCCATTGAATACAAAAGAAATCATCCCAAGGGACTCGGGGCCATGGAAAGTGCCACGGGGCTTTGTGACCCCTAAAGTGTTGGCAGCTTCTGGGGAGCCCCCGAGTAGGGTACCCCCCCAGCCTGACATGAAACTGTAATA
>NW_011919528.1:0-2135 GCF_000151845.1 Pteropus vampyrus
TCAGACCCCGCAATGGAGAATAGATCGGCACCCCCCCGAGAGCAAGCCAGAACGGAACAGTTATCCTCTCTATTCTGGTTCAGGGTCCCATGCATGAGACTACTCTGATCTCTGGGCCACCACATCTTCATTCCAAGGAGAACCCTTCCACATTGCACAGTCACCAGCCATGGCGTGGGACCGTCTCCCCAAGAAGGTGATGGAAACCAAGAGGCTAACCAGCATGGTTGCAGGGAGGGCCCGGGGGACCGCTAGTCATCGTCAGCCGCTCGTTTGTGGAATAAAAACCGCGGGCACGTGCTCCATCTCCGTGAACATCTGTTGGTTCAAGCAGGAGAAGAGATGGTTGCAGCAAGGCAGAGAGACCATCTAGGAGCTCATCCCGCCCGCCGTGCATGGCCAGGTACCCTGCACCCCACAGAGCCCACGAACCGCCGACTCCCGTCACCCCCGGGCCAGGCGCACGGGGGCCCTGGGCCTGGGCAGCCTCCCTGTCCTCTGCCCTTGAACCCAAACCAGGATCCCCCCCCCCAACAAGGATCCTCTAGCTCGGCCCTATTAACCACTACAGTATTGTTATCTGCAGCCAAGGGGGACTCATTAGCCAGTTAGCACCTCCATCGTTGCCATGGCAACAGCAGAGGTGCCAGGCAACCGCTGTTCCTGCGGCAGCAGCCGGGAAACAGGCTGGCTCCGCGCTCTGGCTCTGCGGAGCCGCAGGTCTCGGCCCCTCCCCACCCCTGCAGGTGCCCAGTAGCCGGGGCCTGGGACCACCCGCAGCCAGGGCCCAGGAGGCCTGGAGCCTGGCAAGCCAAGCCCCTCCCCTCCCGTCTGCCGGGTCCTACCCCCACTCATGTCTGCTTCCCCCGCACGGGCTCCTGCCCCTCCTGCGGGAGACCGCTTGCCCTGAGCTGGCCTCTTGGGAGGGCGTCCTTACCCACAGGGCCTCCTTGAACCTAAGGCTCCTGGGGGCAGACCCCTGACCTCCCTCCCACGGATGGTATGGATCAGGGCCCAGAGCTGGTGGTCACAGGGCCAGGGGCGGGCTGCAGACACTCAGGACAGCCTTGAGCAGGTCAGTGGGGCTAGAACAGGCCAGGTGGACAGAGGATACAGATGTTGTGGGGTGTTGGGCCTCCCCGCTTTCTAGGACCCACTCCAGGCTCGCCCGCAGGGGTGTGGTGGGGAGAGAGGCCCAGCCCCATTCGCCCTCACCACAGGGCTCAGAGCGTGGTTGTCCCCAGTCCAGAGGCAGCAGACCCCTCCCTGCCCTGGCCGGGTGCTGCCGGGGACGCCAGGTACACTGCACGGCCCCTGCTCCTGCGCCACGTGCCTGCCATGCCCGCTGGGACATGTCCCCACACACTGACCACACGCAGACCAGTTCTCGCCTCTTTCCCACAATCCACCCCGCCCCCCACTGACACCACGTGCAGTTACACGCACATGTGCATGCACATACATGTGGTCACTGGACGCATGCGCCCTCACCCTCCGCATGCCAAAGCCCCCCACCTCCCAGGACACCCGAAGCCCAGGTGCCAGATCTCACTCCGTCAGCTCCCGAGGCCTCCACATGGCACATCCGCGTCCCTGAGCACACACATGGCCAGGGACCTCCTGACTGTCAGCATCCTCACCAAGGTACCTTCTGCCCTGCATCTCACCAAGGTACCTTCTGCCCTGCATCTCGTGATGGGGAACTGACTGCCTCCAGAGACGGCGGTCAGGATGGGAAGCAGGGTCTGTGGCTCTCACTCAGTGGTGCCTGGCACACACAGGCAGACTCTCAAGAAGCGGGACTCGGTAAGCTGAGATGTCCAGCTCACTGTGACCCAAGGGTGCCTCTGGAGGCAGGGGCCCGGGTGCTCACACCTGGCCAGCTCACGTTACTCTCCTCTGCGCTCACACCCCTGCGCCCCCTCTCAGTTCTCCAACGCGGGTGGGACAGGACCCAGGCGGGCCTTCCCTGCCCCCGCGGGGCCCGTGGCCATGCCAAACAGGGGCAGCCTGGCCTGGGGACAGTGGGGACTTCAGAAGCAGTGGGGTGGGGGCTAGTCTATATCACCCATCTTAATAACTCTTAAGATGGGTGATATAGACTAGGAACGAGAGCGTATGCACTCTTACTACAT
>NW_011919529.1:0-1105 GCF_000151845.1 Pteropus vampyrus
AAAACGCCACCCTCGGCTCCCTGCTGCTGGGTCGGAGCCGGCCCCTGCCCAGCCCCAGCCCGGCTCCAGCCCCGACGACACGCGGTCCACGTCCCTCCCACCCCCCGCCCCGCCGCAGCCCGTGAAAAATGGCATTTCTGTTTGTCTTGTAAACTGCCGTAATGGGTAATATCAACCCCAGGTCCACGGGGACAGGATGCTAGGAAATCTCGCTTTCAGTGAAAACAGAAGGGAAAAAAAAAAAACATGAAAAATTTATTAAACTGGAGCCGCTGGGACTAAGTTAAAGACTCACATTCATCTGCGCCCCAGGATCTGTGATCTACGTCCACGGTACGGGGAACAAAGGCCCCCTCCTCACATCGGGGTGAAGCCACGCATCCCCCCGACACCCCACATTTTGGGTTGAGAGCACAATCACACCGGAGGAGCCGAGAAAGGGGGAATGGGCACCCCGGGGTGCTGCGGCCCGACTCACCCCCGCGGGAACCCTGGGAACTGGCCGTGCACAAGCCGTCGGAGACAGGCAGGCGTCCCGAGGGTGGCGGCTGAGGGGAGGGACTCTGCTGGCACTGAGGAGCTATGTCATGCCGGGTCCTGGCTACACGAGGAAGCTTCTGGAAAGCACAGACCCCCAACCTCGGCTTGGTGACTTGGGGAAATGGCAGATCGTGGCGGCCGTCACCCTCGGCACTGACGGGGGCCCCCCCAGGCTCTGGGTGGGTGCGAACTTTGCGTGGTGGGAAGGTTAGGGAACAGACTGGGGTCAAATTTCGGCTCCACCACTAACCAGCTGAGTGACGTGCCCGTCTTCGGGCCTCAGTTCCCTTATCTGTGACACGGGGCCCTTGCAGAATACACCTCACAAATCGATCGCGGGGCAGGGGGCTAAGGAGACGCAGCGGACGTAAGGAGATGAAGTCCCAGCGGTGCCCGGCCCTGCAAAGGCTCTGCCAGCACCACTCGCCATCAGCGTCACTATCGCTTGGACTTGCCGTCCCCGTGTGCACGAGGCGCGTGTGACGAAGACGCGGGGTCTGGCCTCGGGCTCTCCAGGCTACGAAAGCAGCGTTTAACCCCGCGGATGGCTGAACGGGGCTCGGGG
>NW_011919530.1:0-17080 GCF_000151845.1 Pteropus vampyrus
TCATGTCCTGGGGCTTCAGGTTGGTCTTCCTTCCTCTGGACCCTGACTACCCTGAAAAGAGTGCAGAGGACTTCTTTCCTCTCCTTCTCTTCACCTCCCTTCCCTTCCCTTCCTTTTCCATGGAACATCTTCAAGAAAAAGCAGAATCCTAACTTTCCCTGGGGACTCCCCCTTCCTTTGTCTCTAGCCATATATGTAGAAGGACTGTTGTGTATGAGTGCAATAGTCCCAAACTGGCAGCAATTGATGCACTTAGGAGCAGGCTTTATACATGACAAACAGGAGCTGGTGACTCAATATCCAAGCTTATTTGCCCCTCAAAAGGGCCACGGCTGAGGCACATGCTCCGTATTGTTTTCCAGATGGCCCCAGTGGAATGGAGGCCTAGTTGCCCACAGTAGCCACTTGCTCATTAGCACCCCCTAAACTGGCTTCTTTCCCTGCCTCTCTCACAATGCTTCCTGGGCATCAACAGCACCTGTTATGCAGCTGTCCCATAGACAGGTATGACAGACCACAGAGCTTTCACCTGCCTGAGAAAGGACAGCCTGAAGCTCTGCTCAAGTCTCCCTTCTGATGTCCCTAGGAGACTTTGGCTAGCAAAATGGCCCTGTGGAGCAATGTCAGGAATCCAGCTCTGGGACTTGGGAAAGCTGCTCAGCATCTCAGTTTTCTCATTTTTATAGAGGTGGCGTTGGTCTGTATTTAAGACACCTTCAACTGCAATAACATGTGATTCTCTGTCAGATGCAACAAGATATTTTCCTGTTGCTGAATCCATAGAGATAGGTCACAATACTACACTGAGATACACACATCACTGCAGGTTTTGTCCCTCAGTTCTGGGACAGGGCCCTGTCCTGCTGGGCTCATCTCCTCGCTTTGCTCACGCATCTCCATGGCTCGAGGAGACAGCTGTGCTTCAGTCCTGCTTAATTTTAAAAATAAGTTTTTATTTTAAAAGAATCTTAGACTTACAGAAATGTAACTGCAATGCAAAAAAGTTTTCCCCCTGAAACATTTGAGGGGAAGTTGACAACACGATGTCTCATCACCCTGAATATGTTAGTGAGTGATTCCTACAAGCAGGTGCACTTTCCTTCCTGACCACAATGTCGCCATAGGATCCAGGGCGTGAACACAGACTTGGTCAGGTGTCAAGGGATAGCCCGTCTCCCCCAGCCTCAGCCAATAACAGAGCATCAGGATTGTGTGTTGGGGTAGGGATGGGGTTGGGGGAAGTAGGGGCTTCCTAGAGCAAGGAGCCTCTTCTCTTCCCAAGCGCCTCTGTCAAAAGGATACAGAATCATGGGTCACATTTGATCTTCCACCTGGAATAGTTCCTTAGTCTTTCCTTGACTTTTATGACTTGACACTTTTGAAGGGTCATAATATTACAGAATTTTCCTAAATTTGTATTTGTCTAATGTGTACACTGGCATGACATCCTGGTCAGTTTTCTCCCAGTGCAGAAATCTATCCATAGATCTGTCCTAGTCTGTGGCTGTTGTCTGCTTCTGTGAGAGCCCGCCAGCTCTCTAGGTCCCTCCTGACATCTGAAATAGAAACAATCAGATTCATTGAGAGCGAAGGAATAGAAATGTCCCTGTAGCAAGTATGTTTATGGTCTGGTTTATTATCTCAGGGACAAGATCAGAGGTGTGGATGAGGCAGGAGAGCAGAGGCCTATGGGCCTCGGTCTGGGTTCCTCAGGCGTTTGAACAGTGTTAGCCAGCATCTCTGTCTTTTCCAGCATCCACATTCTCTTCCATCAGGTTTCCCTAAAACATCTTTAAAAGTGCTTTGCCAGATGTTAGAAAGAAAATTGTTCATTTCTTAAATGGTGAAATAACTTCAGTGATGCTTGATCCTGGTTCTGACCTATGGCTGAATGGGGAAAAGGCTTTTTCTTTGCATCATTTAAAAAAATTTTGCTATCTAGACCTCCTTTTCAGAGCTCTCAAGAGATTAAGCTGCTAACAGGAGGTAACTGCTGTGTTCTGCTGAGTTTTGATGGTTTTATGGGAATGAACTATCTCAAATGTGATATAAGAATTGGACATCTGGGCATGTATGGATATTCTGAGACACGTGACACAGCTTTGAGAGCAGCCAACATTAGCCCACGATGCTTTTGGACAACACTAATGCTTTAGAAAGAGGCAGCAGCCCTCAGGCTAGCTGGGGAACTGGAGGAGGCAGAGCAGATTGAAGTTATGGTGTTTGGTGAAGAGATGCTCTTCCTTTCTGCTCCCTTGCTGACGGATGGGCACCCGAGTGGTGCCAACATGCGTTATAGGCATTATCCTTCAAAACTATATGTTTCTCTCTTTTGTGACGCTAAATTCTCCTGAGCTTCTGATTTTTATTTTTATTGTGGGAAAATATACATAACATAATGCTTACTATTTTAATCATTTTATTTGTTGTTGTTATTTAGTACTTTAGATTCCGCATGTATGTAAAATCATGAGATATTTGATTTTCTCTATCGCACCATTTCATTCAATGCAATAACCTCTAGGTCTATAAGACAATATCTTTTTCCATTTCCTACTTTTAATCTGTGTGTATCTTTTAAACTGAAATGAGTATCTTGTCAGTAGCATATGTAGGGGTCTTGTTTTCTTATCCTTTCAGCCATTCTATCTTTTGGTTGGAGCACGTAATTCATTTCCATTTGAGGTACTTGCTGATAGGAATGTAGTAGTTATTACCATTCTTTACTTCTGTTTCTGATACATCTTTTCTTTTTAAAGAAGTCCCTCCAACATTTCCTGTAATCTAGGACACATAAGGCTCCTCACCTGCTTGGCTTCCAGACCATTTCGTAAGGGCCCTGCCTCTCCTGCTTGGCACTCCCTTAGGGGCCCTCACCTGAGTAACCTGAGATTCCCCAGGTTACTGGTGTGCTGGAAAACTAGAATGTACCCAGAGTACACATGGTCAAAAGAAGAAAACGGGCTCAAAGAACTCCAGAACTCAGAACAGAACACAGTGATCACAGTTGGGTCAAAGGAAACAGTTTAGGAGGGGCCAGGAAACTGCTCTCGACAACCCTACCCCTCCATTCTTTCATCCGGAGGGCTCAGTCTTCAGGTGACTTTGAGTTTTGATCATTTAAGGAATCTCATGTCGACTTCCAGCAAATTTAAGTGAAAAAGAAGAGCTACAACAGAATCTAAAAATGGCCAAAGGAAGAATCAAAATATAAACATAAGCACAAACTAGGGAAGGTCTCAATCTCAAATTCCAGAGCAGTTTTCTTCTCCTCCCACCTGTGCAGCGTGCTGAGTAGTGATAGGCTTCTTCCTAAGCTCCCTTAGGAGGATGGCACTCACCTGCCCACCTCATTCCGGGGCAGCCTGTTGCCCCTGCTGGTGGAATCAGAGATGGGGCCTGCTGGGGGAGAGGAAGTGCTACCCTCCAGCCTCTTTGGGACTCACTTTTGGAAACTGTTCTTTTCCTTTCATGTGACCAGAGTTTGCTTTTCATCTCTTTCATCGTTTACATGTAAACAAAGACTTTCCTTAAATTTTGGGGTATGATATGATATGATATAAGATAAGATAAGATAAGATAAGATAAGATAAGATAAGATAAGATAAGATAAGATAAGATAAGATAAGATAAGATAAGATAATAAAATATAATAGAATATAATACAATGCACTGCAGTACAGTACAATACAATACAATATAATACAGTAATATATGGTTCACTTTAGAGCCTAGGCACTGTCCTCTGGTCTCCACATGCATTCACTCATTGAAGCATCACAGGGAGAGTCCGCCAAAATGATATATAGTATATTACATTATATGCTTTCAGCATCTTGCATAAATAATATGATACTGTGTTTCTTGCAAACCAATGCTTTGACTCAAATCATAACTGTGAGTGTCATCCACATTGGTACTTGTCGATCTAGGTCCTCCATTCTCACTGCTTTTGTTTTATATGTTAGATCCTTATCCGAACAGACCATAGTTAATGAAATCATTCCCTACTGAGTGACCCCAGGTAACTCTTCTTGTTAATATTAGGCCTTCATTAGCACCTCGCCCTGGTCTCCATGTGCATGTGTGTGAGAAGTTCTCCAGGGTGGGTGCCAGAAGAAACACTGCTGGGGTATGGGATAGTCCCTTCATTCAGTTTTATTAGGGTATCGCTGTGCTCATGATCTCTTTCATTTTTCAGACGAAATTAAAGACAGTTCAGTGTGTCAATGCTTTTGTTGAGGGTTTGTGCTTTTTTACGTTTGACTTTAAAAATTCTGTTCTCTATCCGCCTATATTTTCTTCTAATTATGTCACTTCTTTGCTTTTCCAGCTGGAGTTTGAATGTGTGTACAGTGTGAGGTAGGAATCTAAGGCTGAAGCACTTCACCCATGGAAGCACAGCTGATCTTCCAGCACTGTTTATGGAGCCAGTTATTCTTTACTATCCAATTCTACAAGGCATCTGCCTTATGCCTGTTTCCCAAAACATACTGGTTGCTTTTCAGCTCTTCTTCTCTAGTATTGGCAGGTAAAAATGGCATAGGCCTGAGGTAGAAAGGTATCATTTGACCTTGGCCAGAAAAGGGAGTAAAATGCTAGGACACATTCTAGGGCCTGAATATGTGTTTCGTGTCCTGGGCTCTGCCTGCTACATGGGGTCACTCCCTACTCACCCCTATCGCTTGGTCACACCCTTTGGTCACTGGGCTGTGGCACCTTGTTCTCTTTACTTAGATTCCAGCTTTGGGGAAGGTGGTCTGGGTTTGACCCAATGTGTTACAAATCCCTTCCTGGATTATCCGTTGTTGTGGATGCTGTCGTCAGTATCTCAAACACCAAATTCTGCAAGCTCCACCCCATTCTTTCATCATTTGGAAACACGAGAATTGTTCTTGTATCTTTTCTTAAGTCTTTTAGATTTTATTCTTCAAGGACCTTGTCTTCCTGGCAAGTCGGAGTTACTTTTTGGATGCAGGTAAGCACTTGCCCAGAGGAGTAAGAAGAACTGAGCATATCCATCATGGAGAGGGCTGGGGTACAGAACTGAGAATAAAGGCTGATAGTGAAAAAGCAATATCACCATGGTATTCATTTATAGAAGCTTGAGTTTTCAGATGATTCTTACAGACAATATGTTGAAGTCGCTAAAAACCATGATAGGAGGAAAAGCAAGGGCCGAGCAGGTCTTTGGATTCGGACACTTCTGAGTTCAAGTCTCACTTATACTTCTTACTCTTTATAGTATCTGGAGCACATTTTTACTTTATGTGAGCTTCTGTTTCCATAACCATAAAATTAGAATTATTTGATATCTTTCTCAAGGAGTTGTTACAAAATGAATGACATAATTTATGGGAGGCATTGACAGAATGCCTGGCAGAACCGGGCACTCAACAAATGATATTTGTAGTACTCATTTTTCTTGATTGTTGGAAAAGCATCCCTCTGTAGTCAACTTTGGTTCTAACAATTCTCACCAGGCAGGTGGCAAATGAGCCACCTGTGTACACTACATCTTCGGAGCTGTGGGACCTAGGGCCACGAGGGGAAGGCAGAGGAGCAGGTGTTTCTGTGGCTCCACTGCCATCTCTCAGATTCCCTAGGATGGTGTGGACACAGATTGGCTTTGAGTTTAGACTTTCAGTCTGATCCATGTTGGGATCAAATCTCAAGAAAACTCATTCTAGGAAATCAGATATGACGGTGTTCTTTTGAAAGGCACTGACAACCAAACTCACGCTCCTGAGCTTCAAATTCAAAGTGTTAAGAAGCTTGAGTTCAAGTTCTTGCATTCTGACCTTGCAGCTGTGAAACCCTGGCATCATACTTAGCCTTCCCTACCCCCTTTTCCTCTTCTACAGTATGGTCTTGCGTCAAGTCTACAGGAGGGGGCATGTGCAGCAATGCTGTGTGGCCTCTCAAAGCACCACGTAACTATGGACAAATAGAATACCACTGTCCCTCGCCTCCATGCTGAAGTCAAAACAGCCTTGAGTTCTGCTTGTCCTCTACTGGGAGCCAGTTTTGTTGCATAATAAAATAAGGCTTAAGTGATCGGTGTAATCATTTGCCGAGGCCTGCCAAACTTTCTAGGCCAACCAATTCTTTTTATTCCACACTGGACCTTTGTCACAAGAACTCTTTCCGGGCAGGCTGTCTGGGATTGTCCTGCCTTACACACTGTACTCACACTGTGCACTGTGTTCTAGTTTTCATTTTGACAGGTTTGGGCAATGTTTGCCTCTGCTCCTTTTAAAAAGGTCTCTTTCAACTTTGCCAATTTGAGAAATGTGTCTCTTTTGCCTTCCTTAACAGTTATCCAGGCATGGACAATGGCTGCTTTGTCCTCAGAATTATGCCATTCGGAGTTCTTTTCGGGTACCCCACAGCAATTCCTGTTGACTCAGCTGAATTTCCACCTTCTCAATTATCACTTGGAGAGCAACCGCAACGTCTAACATTGACATTTATTTTGGTAACATTAAAGTGAACTCATTGCAGAGATAACATGCCCTTTTAGGGGAACAATTCAGTCCATTTTCCACCTCCTTTACTTTTCCAGGCACTTCAGCTGTTCTTGACTAAGCTAAAATCTTTTTTTTAAGACGAACCACTATCCACGTGAATTCGGGCTAAAGGATTAGATTTGGAATCTGTTTCTTTAATGTCTGTACATAGTGGTTCAATTTAAGAGATAACCTGTAGCAGTATTAAAATATAAATATCGAAGATTGGAGGCGGAGTTATGCCTGCGAGTTTCAATGACCATCTTTCATATCAGCCATCAGACAAATATAGCCTAATATTGACAAATACAGTTATAGTGGTGTAAGCCTGTGGCCCAGACGAATTATCAGAGAAGACACTGAAAGAATTGGAACATAGCAACCTGCTCCCAAGGACTGGGACAGCACCTGGGTGCAATTGAAGACTGTTGCTTTTCTTAGTTGATCTGTACTTCCTATCATGTGCAGACATTACTCTCACGAAAATAAAATAATGGTTCTCAGCTTTCTTGTACCCCTCTGAATTCAAAGAGAAGTTGTCCGACCTAATAGAGTGATGCAAGTTGAGGGGTTAGGGGCAGGAAGATTGGGCGAGGTGAGGAAGGCCCTCCTCCTTAGGGGGTGCCCCACGACAGGGTACCAAGTGAGGAGCAGGTCAAAAGGAAAGGACAGCTCCTGGAAAACCCACTGAGACATTTGAGGAGTAATTTATGGCACTCATCTTTAGATTTTCCAGTTAAATGTTCAAAAGGAAACCATGGGAATGCATCACGCACTACCACACACTTCAAGAACTTAAGGCCTGAGTCATCACAGTCAAGTTCCAAAGTTGGCTTCAGCGCCCTAACTCTGTGCACCTTGCTCTGTTTTACGACATTCTTCCTCAGAATTTGCACATTATTGCATTTTATAAGCTTGTAAGATTGGTTTGGAAAACGGAATTCATAGCAATGTTTACTCACCTCGGCGCGCGCGCGCGCGCACACACACACACACACACACACCCCAAACAAACAACTTCTAGCAACCAAAGGACACCTTAATGAAAACTCAGAGCACTGAATTGAGTCCTGGGACAGGTATGCTTTAGCCCTAGAGCCTTTCCCATTTTACTAGGTCCTTAGATGGTTACTAGAGTTCTGGAGGTGTGACTGATCTCAACGTCTGCTTGTGTCCTGGAGGGGACAGTCAGGAACTATTTGGTCCAATCCTCCTTATGCTACCGGGAGCCCTGTACACCAATTGTGAGGCCTATCTGATAGAGTGAGAACTTCTGCCTTGGGGCCTAGGATCCTGTTTTTTTAACAAAAGCTCCAGGTGATCCTGAGGCAGATGAGAGGGCACCATTCTTTGAAAAGCACTGAGCAGAAGGTCTCGAGGATCCCCGTGACCAGAAGGTCTCGAGGATCCCCATTAATCCTTTGCTGAATGAAAGCACCCCTAGCACAGACTGGACAGCACACCAGTGGGAAGAGAATCTGAAGAGTCTTCCAGGGCTGCCCACAGCTCACAATATGTTACTTACCACGCGCGCGCGCGCGCGCACACACACACACACACACACACACACTCGTCCATAAAGAGTTTTCTGCCTGCACCCTTTGCCCCCAAAATGTGGTTACCTTTGAGAACTGAAAGGAGCCATTACTGGAAAAGGGCAGCCCTAGTGTCCCTCAGTGTATTCCCTTAGGATCCCAGCCCAGCAAGACCTGCAGGAAGAGAGCAGGGCCTGCTATGGAAGGTGAGAACAGTCTTTGGAAATTCATGCCTCAAACCCTGCTCTGCCCATCCCAATCTCAGTGATGGATAATGACTTTATCCATTTAGGAAATCTTTTCTGACATAAAGCGAGACTTCAGTATCTTCAACTACCACAAAGAATATGATAGATACAAAAACATTCTGAAGTGAAAGAAATGCAGCTAAATTTGGAGGACTTTTTTCTTTTTTTCTTTTTTTTAACTGTGGTAAGATATACATAACATAAAATTTATTATTGTAACCATTTTTAGGTGTACAGTTCAGTGGCAGTAAGCACATTCACCTTGCTGTATTACCATCACCAACGTCTATCCTCAGAACTTTTTCATCTTCCCTATCTGTAACCTTGAAACAATAACTTCACTTTCTTCTTCTTCATCCATCTCCTAGCAACCATCATTCTACTTTCTCTCTTTGAGTTTGATTACTCTGGATATCTTATGTAAGTGGAATCATACGGCATTTGTCCTTTTGTGCCTAGCTTATTTTAGCTTAGCATAATGTCTTCAAAGTTTATCCATGTTGTAGTATGTTTCAGAATTTCCTTCATTTCCTTCCTTTTTAAGGAAGGAAATTCATATTCCACCGTATGTATAAACCAATTTTGTTCATCTACTCATCTGTCGATGGACACTGGGGTTGCTTCCACTTTTTCACTGTTGTGAATAATACTGTTATGAAAATAGGTATAAACATATTTCTTTGACTTTCAACTCTCTGGTCCTTTGGGTATATACGCAGAAATGGAATTTCTGGATCACGGAGGTATTCTGTTTTTAAGTTTTTAGGAAGTGGCATACTGTTTCCTATAGAGGCGATACCATTTTATACTCCCACCAGCAATGCACATAGATTTCAATTTCTCTACACCCTCACCAACACCTATTGTTTTCTGTTTTTGTTTTGTTTTTTTGTTGTTGTTGTTTTGTTTTGTTTTTAAATAATAGATATCCTAATGGGAATGGAGTAGTATGTCTCATTATGGTTTCGATTTGCATTTTCCTAATGATTAGTGATTCTGAGCATCTATTTATAGGATTATGAACCACTTGCATATTTTCTTTGCAGACATATCTATTCATGTTATTTTGACCATTTTTTAAACAGGGTTGTTTGGTTTTTTGTTGTTGAGTTGTAGGAGTTCTTTATATGTTCTGAATATTAACCATTTTCGAATACATGATTTGCAAATATTTTCTCTCATTCCATGGGTTGCTTTTTTCCTTATGTTGCAAAAGTGTCCAATTTGTCTATTTTTTTTCTTTTTTCCTTCTGCTTTCGATATCATATCCAAGAAATCATTGCTAAATCCAGTGATACATTCTCCCTATAATTTCTTCTAAAATTTAACAGTTTTAATTCTTATGTTTAGGTCCTAGATCCATTTGGAATTAATTTTTGTATATGGTTTATGGTAAAGATACAACTTTATTCTTTTATATATGGATACCCACTTTTCCCAACACCATTTGTTGAAAAGACTGTCCTTTCCCATTTGAATAGTCTTGGCACTCTTGTCAAAAATCATCTGACCACATACACAAAACTGTATTTCTGGGCACTCTCTTCTGATTAGTTTGTTTATGTCTTTATTTATGCCATGACCATGCTCTTTTAATTACTCTACTTTTGTAGAGTTTTGAAATCAAGAATTGCGAGACCTCCAGCATTAAAAGTCTCTCTTTATCTTTGATGTTTGACAATTTAATTATAAGATATCTTGATGTAGGTCTCTTCAGAGTCAACCTTTTGGGGATGTTAGGAGATGAGGACTCTGGCTGTTCATTTCTCTCCCCCAAATTTGGAAAGTTTTCAGCTATTATTTTATTAAGCAAATTTTTTAAATCAATATCTCTCTCTGTCTCTCTCTCTCTCTCTTTCTCTCTCTCTCTCCCCCTTCAACCCCCTGCCGCCCTTTACTGTTTCTGGGACCTCCATCATGTACATATTACTTGCCTCGATGATGTCTCATAAGTCGCATAAGCTTTACTTTTTTTCACATATTGTTTTCTTTTCGGTCCTCTCATTGGATAATTTCAAATGCCCTGCTTAGTTCACTAGTTTTCTCTTTTGCTTGATCAAGGTGTGCTATTGAAGCTTCCTATTTAATTTTTCAGTTCAGTCTTTGAATTCTCTAGTTCTAGGGTTTCTGCTTGAGCTTTTTAAAAATAATTCTATATTTTTGTAAAATTTCTCATTTTGATCAGGTACTGTATTCCTGACTTTGTTTAGTTGTTATCTGTATTTCTTTTCCTTTTTTAATACATATTCTACATATTATTTATTTATTTATTTGTTTGTTTGTTTGTTTGTTTGTTTGTCTGTTTACAAATAAAGTTTATTGGGGTGTCATGGGTTAATACAATTTTATAATTTTCAGGTATACATTATAATTTGACATCTGTATATTCTATTGTGTTTTTACCACACAAAGTCCAGTTTCCTTCAGCTACCATATATTTGATCCCCTTTAACCACTTCAATCTCCCCCTATCCCTCTATATTGGACCCCCTTTACCCCGTCTACCTGCCCACTCCTCCCCCACCCGACTAGTAACCACTAGTTTATAGTCCTCTGGTAACTACCAGCCTATAGACCATGTCCACGAGTCTCCGTTTGTCCTGCTCATTTGTTGCTTTTAGGTTTATATCCCACATATAAGTGATATCATATGATTTTCAACTTTTTCTGTCTGGCTTATTTTGCTTAGCGTGATTATCTCGAGGTCCATCCATGTTGTCGCAAATGGCAGTATTTCATCTCTTCTTATGGCTGAGGAATATTCCATTGTATATATGTACCACAGCCTCTTTAGTCAGTCCTCTAAGGTAGGACATTTCAGTTGCTTGCATGTTGTGGCCACTGTGAATAATGCTGCTATGAACATCAGTGTGCAAATATCTTTCGAATATGGGTTTTCATGTCTTTGGGGTAAATACCCAGTAGAGGGATTGCTGGATCATATGGTACATCAATTCTTAGTTTTTTGAGGAACCTCCATACTGTTTTCCACAGTGGCTGTACCAATTTGCAGTCCCACCAGCAGTGTATGAGGCTTCCCTTTTCTCCACATCCTCTTCAGCATTTGCTCTTGCTTGTCCTGTTGATTACAGCTATTCTAACAGGTGTGAGATGATATCTCCTTGTGGTTTTGATTTGCATTTTTCTAATAGCTAGCGACGTAGAGGATCTTTTCATATGTTTGTTGGCCATTTGTATGTCCTCTGGGGAGAAGTGTCTGCTCAGATCCTCTGCCCATTCTTTGACTGAATCGTTAGTTTTTGTTGTTGTTGTTGTTGTTATTGAGTTGTAGGAGTTCTTTGTATATTTTGAATATTAGGCCCTTATCAGAGACGTTGCTTGCAAATATCTTTTCCCATTCTTATGGTTCTTTACCTTGTTGGCAATTACTTTTGCTGAGCAGAAGCTTTTTATTTTGATGCAGTCCCATTCATTTATTTTTGCTTTTATTTCCCTTGCCTTTGAAGTCAAATTCATAAAATCCCCTTTAAGTCCAAGGTCCTTGAGTTTCATTCCTATGTTTTCCTCTATGCATCTTATTGTTTCAGGTCTTATGTTTAGGTCCTTAATCCATTTGGAGTTAAATTTCGTGTGTGGTGATAGACAACAGTCTAATTTCATTCTTTTGCAGGTGGCTTTCCAATTTTCCCAGCACCATTTATTGAATACGCTTTCCTTTCCCCAGTGTATGTTTTGGGCGTTTTTGTCGCAAGTTATTTGTCTAAATAAATATGGGTTTACTTCTGGACTCTCCATTCTGTTCTACTGGTTCATGTGTCTGTTTTGCTGCCAATACCATGGCGTTTTGATTACTGTCTTTTTGTAGTATCATTTGAATTTGAGCAGAGCGATGCCTCCAGCCACGTTCTTATTTCTCAGCATCGCTTTGGCAGTTTGGGGTCTTTTGTGCTTCCATACAAATCTGATGACTTTTTGTTCTATTTCTTTAAAAGATATTGATGAGATTTTGATGAGGATTGCGTTGAATCTGTATAATGCTTTAGGTAATATGGTCATTTTAACTATGGTGATTCTTCCAATACAAGAACACGGAATATTTTTCCTTTTTTTTTTTTTTGTATCTTCTTCAATTTCTTTTAATAGGGTCTTGTAGTTTTCATTATATAGGTCCTTTGTATGTTTTGTTAAATTTATTCCTAGGTATTTTATTCTTTTTGTGCAATTGCGAAAAGAATTATTTTTCCACTTCTTTTTTTGACGCTTCATTATTAAAGTAAACGAACGCTATAGATTTTTGAATGTTGATTTTGTGTCCAGAGACTTTACTATAATTGCTTATTGTTTCTAGTAGTGTTCTGGTGGAGTGCTTAGGGTTTTCTATATAGAGAATCACGTCATCTGCAAATAGTGACAGTTTGACTTCTCCGTTTCCTATTTGGGTGCTTTCTATATCTTTCTCTTGTCTGATTGCACTCGCTAGTCCTCCAATGTTTTATTGAGTTGAAGTGGTGATACTGGACAGCCTTGCCTTGTTCCTGATTTAGATGGAAGGTTTTTAGTTTTTCACTATTAAGTATAATATTGGCTGAGGGTTTGTCATTGATGACCTTTATTATGTTAAGGTACTTTCCTTCTATACTGATTTTGTTATTTGTTTTGATCATAAATGGATGCTGTATCTTGTCGAAGGCTTTCTATGCATCTGTTGATATGATCATATGATTTTTATTTTTAATTTGTTTATGTACTGTATCACATGAATCGTTTTGCACATGTTGAACCATCCCTGTGTTTCTGGGATGAAGCCCACTTGATCGTGGTGTATAATCTTTTTAATACGTTGCTGTATTTGGTTCACTAGTATCTTATTTAGGATTTTGCATCTGTGTTCATGAGAAAGATTGGTCTGTAGTTTTCTCCTTTTGTGTTACCTTTACCAGGTTTGATATCAGATTAATATTGGCCTCATAAAATGAGTTGGGAAGTATTGCCTCTTCTTTGATATTTTGGAAGAGTTTGAGGAGGATAGGTATTAAATCTTCTTGGAATGTTTGATAGAATTCACTAGTGAAGACTTCTGGTCTTGGACTTTTACTTTTTGGTAGTTTTTGATGATTGTTTCAATTTCCATATTGCTGATTGGTTTATTTAGATTGTCCAATCTTCTTGATTCCGTCTAGGAAGGTTATATTTTTCTAAGTACTTGTCCATTTCTTCTATGTTATTAAATTTGTTATTATATACTTTTTCATAGTGTTCTTGTGTTATCCTTTGTATTCTGTGATGTCAGTTGTAATTTCCCCTCTTTCATCTCTGATTTTGTTTGTTTGTGTCCTTTCTCTTTTTTCTTTAGTGTGTCCTACCAGGAATTTGTCAATTTTACTAACCTTCTCAGAGAAATAGCTCCGTGTGATATTTAGTTTTCCTATTTTTTTAATTTTCAATTTTATTTATTTCTGCTCTAATTTTTGACAATTTCTTTTCTTCTGCTGACTTTAGGCCTCATTTGCTATCCTTTTTCTAGATTTTTAAGATGAAGCATTAGGTTGTTTATTTGGGCTCATTCTTGTTTTTGGCGATAGGCCTGTAACTTTCCTCTTATGATCATTTTTGCCATGTCCCCAAAGTTTTGATATGTTGTACTATCATTATCATTTGTTTCTATGTATGTCTTGATCTCTTTCATTTCTTCTTGACCCAGTTATTCTTCAGTAGCATGTTGTTTAATCTCCGTGTATTTGTGGTTCTTCCTGCTTTCTTTTGCAGTTGATCTCTAGTTTCAAAGCATTATGATCACAGAATATGGTTGGTATGATTTCAAATCTCTTATATTTGTTGAGGCGACTTCTGTGTCCCAGTATGTGGTCAGGTCTTGAGAATGTTCCATGTGCCCTAGAGAAGAAGCAGCTGTTTTGGGATAGAAGGCTCTGTAAGTGTCCATTATATCCAGTTGGTCTAATGTGTCATTCAAGGATGTTATTTCCTTATTGATTTTCTGTTTGGATGATGTGTTCATATTCGTCAGTGGGGTATTTAGGTTCCTTACTATGATAGTGTTTTGGTCTTTTTCTCCCTTTAGTTCTGTTAGTAATTGCTGTACATATTTCAGGGCTCCCTTATGGGATCATACATATTAATAAGTGTTATGTCTTCTTGGTGCATGATTCCCTTTATCATTATGAAATGTCCCTCAGTATCTTTCTTTACCTTTTTTATTTTGAAGTCTATTTCGTCCGATATTAGTACCGCTACTCCCGCTTTTCTCTGAATATCATTTGCTTGAAATATCATTTTTCATCCCTTCGCTTTGAGTCTATATTTGTTTTTGGCACTGAGATATGTCTCATGGAGGCAGCACATGTTTGGGTTTTGCTTTTGGATCCATTCTGCGACTCTGCACCTTTTTATTAGTGAGTTCAGTCCAATTACATTTAGGGTGATTATTGAAATATGAGGTCTTCTTATAGCCATTTTATCTTTTGCTTTCTGGTAGCTTGGTGTTTCCATTGCTTCCTTGTCCTTCTGTTTCTGTTTTCTTGATTCTGGTAGGTTTTGTGGGTTTTGCCTCTCTTTCTTCTTGTTTTGTGCTATATACTTCAGTTCTGAATCTTTGGTGTGTGGTTACCATTACGAATATGTAAAAGATAGTTATATACATACAGTCGTTCATTTTCTTCTGCACGTGAATTATCTATCTCCATTCCCCTTTGTGAATTTGGATCTTTGAATCTTCCCCGTTTCAGTCATTTTTATCTCAGTTTTCCCCTATGTATGCTGAACGTTCATTACTATCTTGCTATAGCAATTCTCTTATTATTTACGCTTATAATGTCTTTGTCTTAGTAAGGGTTGCACTCTTCTGCTTCTATTTGCCTGATAGTCACTTCACTCCTAATTATGCATTTTTTTTGTTTGTTTTGATTTGTTATTTTGTTTCGAGTGAGCTGACCCCTTTCAGTATTTCCTGTAGTGCAGGCCTCATAGTGGAGAATATCCTCAATTTTTGTACGTCTGGCAAGGTCTTAATTTCTCCTTCATGTCTAAAGGGGAGCTTAGCTGGAGACATTATTCTAGGCTGGTAATTCCTTTCACTTAGTAGTTTAAATATTTGATTTCATTCCTTTCTGGCTTGTAAGGTTTGCGCTGAGATGTCTGAGGTCCATTCATATTGTAGCATGTATTCATTTTTAATCCCTTTTAATCACCAAATAACGTTCCATAATATAGATATACCACATCTGTTTATCCATTCATCAATTGATGGGCATTTGGATTATTGTTTCCTCTTTTTAGCTTTTATGAATGAGCTCATATGTCCAAGTTCTTTGGTGGATATATGTTTTTGTTTCCTTTAAAAATATAACTAAGAGTGGCATGGCTGGGTCAAATGGTAATCTTATGTTTAAACTTTCAACGCGCAATTTCTTTCTAAGCATCTCGGAATAGAAGCTTACCTACAGGAGAATTGTAGGATGGAGTTGCTTTTATTTGGGAAATTGAAGGGTAAATTTTCTTTAAATTAGTATCTAACAAAATTGACATTTCGTGTACAGTTCTATGAATTTTGACACATTTACAGATTCATGTTGTCACTGCCATAATGGAGGCAGAACAGTTTCATTGCTACAAAGGAACTCCTTTCTCATATTCCTTTGTAGTCATTTGCTCTCCCTACTCCTAGTCTCTTGCAACCACTGACCTATTCTCTGTCACTACAGTTTTTCCTTTTCCAGAATGTTATTTAAATGGATTCTTTTGGTATGTAAAATTTTGAGATTGGCTTCTTTCCCTCAACATAATAATGTCTTTTAGATTCACTCATGTTGCTGTATGTGTCTAGTTCATTTTTCATTGCCGAATAGTATTCCATTTTTAAAATATTTCACAGCTGATTCATTCGCTTGTCTATTGAAGAACATTGGGTTGCTTCCAGTTTTTGGCGATGATTAATAGAGATGGTATAACCATTTGCGCACAGTTTTTCTGTAAACGTAAGTCTTTATTTCTCTGGGATAAACACCTAGGAGTGGCATTCCTGTGTCATATGGTAAGTGTATGTTTACCTTTATAAAAAATTGCTGCTTTGTATTCTGGTAAAAAATGTATGAGAGATCCAGTTTCTCCACATCTTCACCAACGTTTGGTGTTATCACTATTTTTTTTAAAAATTTATTTTAGCTATTCTAACAACAGGTGAGTAGTGAGTGGTATCTGATCATGATTTTAATTGGCATTTCTCTAACGGGTAATAATGGTGAATTTATTCCCTAATGTTTAATGACCTTCTCATTATCTGCTGTTTGTATATCTTTTCTGATAAAGTGCCTATTCATGTCTCTTTTGTTCACTTATTAATTTTGTTTTCTTAATGTTTAGTTTCTTACTATTGAGTTTTGAGGATTATTTATATTTTCTAGATAAATGTTCTTTTGTTGTCAGAAATAAAATTTGAAAATATTTTCTTCTAGTCTTTGCATTAAATAGTGTCTTTCTTAACACAAAATTTAAATTTTGATGAGGCTTAATCAATCTTTTTTTTTTTTAAAGAAGGATCATGCTTTCGGTGTTATTTCTAAAAACCTTTGCCTAATTTGCAACAACATGGATGGACCTCGAGATAATCACGCTAAGCGAAATAAGCCAGACAGAAAAAGTTGAAAAATCGCATGATATCACTGATATGTGGATATAAACCTAAAAGCAACAAAGGAACAGGACAAACAAACGGAGACTTATGGACATGGACTATAGACTAGTGGTAACCAGAGGGTAGGGGGTGAGGGAGGAGGGGGAGGAAGACCGGGTAAAGGGGGTCAAATATAGGTGA
>NW_011919531.1:0-1426 GCF_000151845.1 Pteropus vampyrus
CATCATCTCCTATGAATACACGTCTGTGTCTTTGTCTATTTTCTTTTTGAGTTGTTTATCTCTTCTTCTTTGATACCCAAAGTCTCCTATGTTTCTTAAAAGAATGTAGCTTTTGGTCATATCTGTGGCAAATATTTTTCCCAATTAATTTGTCTTTTGCTTTGCTTATTTTTATATTTAAATTATTTTTCTTGTAAAGGCTTTAAAATAATCAGCAATCAGCTTCGGTTTTTTCTTCTATGGCTTTTGAACCTTTCTGTCATGATTCCTGCAGCCCAAGATATTTTAATGATTGAATTTTTTGCATTTAAATTTTAGATCTATCTGTGATTTATTTTAGCATGATGAGATAAAGGTCATATATTTTCCTTCTATCCTCCAGCATCATTATTCAAAAACAAAAACAAAAAACTTACCTCCTCCCACTCATTTGAAATGCCAAGTTTATCCATGCTAGATAATTCTATATGTGGGTCTATTTTGGAAGTCCTGCTGTTCTTCCTTAGTTCTGTCTAATTAGTTCTATTCTACAACTATAATATCTCAATTACTATAGCTGTATAGTAATTTTTATTATCTCATTAGGCCATTCACTGTTCCTTTCTCAGAATTTTCTTTATGATCCTTTTATATTTTTGTGTTAGGTACATTTGAGATTGTTTTTCAAGTTCACATGATTCCTGTTGATATTTTTATTTGAATTTCATTAACTGATATGTTATTACAAAATCGAAACCTTATATCCAAGAGTAGATATATTTACTTATATATTCAATACTTATTTTATTTCACCAAACAGTATATAGTTTTTTTCTCTGAGATTCTGCATATTTCTTATTGAGCTTATTCCCAAACTATTTTATATGTTTTTGATGCTTCTATTTTTATACTCAGTAACATCTTGTTTTCATAACTATTCCTGTGGTTATTATTTATATATAGGAAGGTTACTAATTTTTATTTATAGCAAGCCACTTTGTTTAAGTTTCTTAGAGTGTTTTTTGTTTGTTCAGTTTATCCTCTTGCGTATTCCACTTATATATTTATATATATTATAAATAATGAGAATTTGTTCTCTTTTCTAATATTTACTTCTTGTGCTTCGTGTTCTTTAATGGCATACTTTTAGTTTTTTTCAATGAATTCAATGCTGGATTTCTTTCTCCTTCCTCTCCTTCTCTCTCTCTCTCTCTCTCTTCAATTTAATCTTACCCCTTATTAGGGGTAAGATTCTGGTTTTGTGACCTTGAGCAAATTAAGAAGAAAATGGAGCTTAGAAAGCTAGTAGTGGCTGAGCCAGGTTGTAAACTCAGGAGTCTCTGACTTCAGGGCCCATGATCTAACTAAGCATTCCCTCTTATGGTCTCAAAAATGGTTTTAGCTGCTTGCTTGCTTCCAGTTCTTTCTCTTCCCTTCCCTTCCCTTC
>NW_011919532.1:0-2200 GCF_000151845.1 Pteropus vampyrus
GAAACTGCAGATAGACGTTAACCCTATATATACTGTTTTTTTTCCTCTACATGCATACTTATGATAAAGTTTAATTATAAATTAGGCATAGTAACAATAACTAGGAGTAAAATAGAATAATTATAACAATATACTGGAATAAAAGTTATGCAAATGTGGTCTCCCTCTTCCCCTTCTCTCTCATAACCCAGATGGTTAAGTGACTAGTAGTGGGTAGTGCATACAGCATGGATAGGATGGATAAAAGAATGATTCACATGCCAGGCTAAATAGAGTGGGATGGTGAAATTTCGTCTTGCTACTCAGAATTACATGCAATTCAAGACTTATTAATTGTTTATTTGTGGAGTTTCCCATTTAACGTTTTCAAACTGGGTTGACCACGGGTAACTGCAACCACAGACAAGGGGGCACTACCGTATTCCTAAGAGAGCAAAGCTGGCGACATTCACAACCTGATTCTCTTTTGGGTGTGAGGCCAGTTGCCTGGTTTGAAGATCCACTCATTAAAAAAGGAGGTGTGGACTTCGGGTTATCTTGGGGCGTCCTTCTCAAACTATGACTCAAGGAGGAAAAGGAAGGAAGAAAAGGAAAGAAATGGCCCCCAAATAACCCCAAGACACTACGTTCCCTCTGAAACACCCTACATCACAACCCACCAAAGTCTTCACTCTGATGCCCCAAGGGTTCAGAAGCAGGAGCTGGGCCGTGGGAAGTCCCTGGCGCCCTCAAGGCTGGAAGGATGACCGCTTCCCTCAACCCCTCACGCAGTAACCTTGGGGCTCCCCTGGTCTCACCCGCACAGAGCGCAGCAAGGAGCGCCCGCCTTGCGGGTTAGGTCGCTGTGCTTACCTTGGTCATCCCAACTCCCACGACGAACACTCGTCGCCGGGTCCTTGGCTGTACAGCGGTAAGAGTCATGGCTCAGATGTGGTGGGGGGAGGGTAGAAGTGGACACAGCGGACACCAGCGCAACACGGGTGGATTCTGCAGGACTGACGTAGCAAATGAATCCAAGCTCGCCCAACCCGGAGGCTATGAGAAGGCGGGGCACGCTCCAGCGGAGGGAGGTGGGGCGACAGTGACGCTGGTGGCGGCGCGCGCACCCTTGGGGGCGGGGAGTGTTACGTAGCTTTTCCTATGATACGCTGGATATTATCTCATTTTAAAAATATAATTTCATTTCATTCTGGCTTTGTCTATTCATGGACATAACTGCCTCACTTCACATATGCACCTCAACTCATCTCAATTTTATGCTCAATAATTGGAATGCAAAAATGTTTGTGAATGTGAATCCTTAGTCTGCCCCCAGTGTCCACCCAGACTGCTTTTGTATAGGTCATCAGTGGCCCTGAATAGATCATTCTAGACTGATCTTCAAAGTGTTCAGTGAACACTTTCCCTTCCCCTACCTTCCACTTGTTGAAGATCCCAAAGCCACTAATAATCCTGACCTCCAACTGTTGTGGATTTTTGGACCGTGTACCCAGAAGAACCAAGAGGCACTCACCGAACTAAGAATCAAAGGAGGTTTATTTATGCCAGCGTGCTCAGAGGAGTCACTCTCCAGAGTCTTAGCATTAAAGAGGTTATTGGTAACTGTTTTAGACTAAATTGTGTCCCCCTAAAATTCATGAGTTGAAGTTACCCCTCAGAATGTAACTGTATTTGGAGATAGGGTCACTAAAGAGGTAATTAAGTTAAAATGAAGTTATTAGAGTGGGCCCAAATCCAATGTGACTGATGTCCGTATGAGAAAATTGGACACATATGGATACTGAGGATAAACCACGTGAAGACAAAAGAAGAAGATGGCCATCTACAAGCCAAAGAGAAAGGCCTTGAACAAAACTAACCCTGTCAATACCTTGATCTAACCTCCAGAACTACAAAAAATAAATTTCTGTTGTTTAAGCAATACAGTATGTGGTACTTTGTTCTGAGAGCACTGGTAAACTAATACATCAAACAAAGGAAGTTCTTTTCCTAAGAGGAAATCTGGTGTCTGGTTTTTAAAATAACAGATGTGAAATGACACATGTACAAGGTTATTCATTGCGGCATTGCTTATAATAGCAAAAGACAAAATAGTCAATATCCATCAATAAGAGATTGGTTAAATAAATTTGTGGTACATCCATAAATGAATACTATGCAGCTATGAAGAAACAAAAAGCTATTTATGCATATATCATCT
>NW_011919533.1:0-8238 GCF_000151845.1 Pteropus vampyrus
GTCCCGTGGGTTCAATTCTTAGCGGCCCAGATAATTCCATCCCTTGAGTTGGCCAAAAAGTAGGAAAAGATTTAAATAGATTACTGGAAAAAGAGGGACCCAAATGCTGTCCCCGTTAGTTGTTTCAGTTATTGGGGACTCATTCGAGACATCATTGAAGGGGCCCGAAACTGATAGTAATAAGAGACAGCTGCTATCGGTAGCCACTGAAACGCTCAAACAGCTCTCTCGCCCCCCATCCGTTAAAGGTGGAGCTACCTCTTCCCCCTGTCCTTCTGTAGTCGTGGACGTAGAGCCCTCGCCTCCGTTCGGAGACCCTCTTCCCCAAATATACCCCATAATACCAAAACCCGGCCCTGAACCCCTTGATCCCGGAGATGCAACTGTTCTGGAGGACGAGGCCGCCAAATATCATGAGCCTGTTTGGCCTTCATCTCATACCTTTTTTGCTGCAGGGAGGCCTGCCACACGCCCCCCTCCTTACAACCCCCTCCATATCCCTCAGGCGGTTCTTGACCCCTTTTTGGAGACAAAGAAACAACTGCAACAACAAATTCAAAGCCTCAAAAGCGTCTTTACTTTACAGAGTGAATTGGCTAATTTACAATTAGAAGTCTCCGCTCTACAAAATTCTATTTTTTCGGGGCCTCAATCTAAGCCCCCTAAGGGACCCCGGGCCAAACCCTTTGTTTTCCCCATCATGACTCGATCCAGTACCAAACCCTCACAGGACCTGGATACAACTCAGGAGGCGTCTACTGACGCCCAAGAGGCCCCTAGAGCCAGCACACCTGATGACCCAGCTTGTGAGGATGTGGCACAATCTGAGGAAGAAGGGAAAAACCCACATAACGATTCTGAAAATGAGGGAGACTATCAGAACCTTTTGCCTACTGTAGAACGGATAAAATTTAAAACTGTCAAAGATTTACACAGTGCTATAAAGAGCTATGGCCTCACAGCTCCCTTTACCTTGTCCATACTTGAAAGTTTGCCTGGCGATGGCTTTCTGTTGCCAGGAGAATGGACAAGAGTGGCCCAATCTGTGCTGAGTAGGGGAGAATTTTTAACTTGGAAAGCAGAATTTTTTGATAGGGAGGAAACTCAGGCAGTGCGCAACCAGAAAAATCTCCGGTCTCCCATGGCCACCTGGACTGCTGATAAGATATGTGGGAGGGGAGATTTTGCCTCTGAGCGTAAACCATGCAGTTTGTCCGCTGGGATCCTTAGTCAAACAGCGGCCGCTGCTATCGGGGCCTGGAGAGCCATTCCTCCAAAAGGTTCGGTCACCATGCCCTTGAGCAAAATAGTTCAGGGGCCCCATGAACCTTTCTCCCAGTTCGTTGCACGTTTACAGGAAACTGCGGAGCGCGTCCTAGGGCCAGAAGACGGGGAAGGGAAATTTGTAAAACAGCTTGCTTATGAAAATGCTAATGCTGCCTGTAAAGCGGCTTTAAAGGGGCACATCAGAAATCTCGATATTCATGGGATGATTCGCTTGTGCAATGATGTCGATTCCACCGCCCATCAAATAAAGTTGGCCATCGGGGCTGTAATGCAACATGCTAATAGTAACACTCCTGTTCCCCAAAATACCCCCATTGCCGCTCGGTGTTGCTTCCGCTGCGGACAACCTGGACATGTTGCCCGACAATGCTCACTTCCCCCTGCCGGGCAGATCTTAGCTCCCCCTACCGTTCCTGTTCCCGTACTCCGCGCTCCGGGATTTTGCCCGCTCTGTAAGAGAGGGAAGCATTGGGCTAATGAGTGCCGGTCTAAAACTGATGTCGCGGGCAACCCACTTCTTCCCTTGTCGGGAAACGGGAAGAGGGCCCAGCCCCGGGGCCCAACGCCCATCCAATTCCTCCTGGCTACGGGGCCCCGACAGCCGAACAACCAGGCACCCTCCAACGAGCCACCCCAGGCAGCGCAGGATTGGACCTCTGTGCCACCTCCGGTACAATATTAATACCTGAGGATGGGCCCCAAGTCATTAATACTGGGGTCTTCGGTCCTCCCCCTTCTGGAACATACTTCCTAATTCTGGGACGGGCCTCAGCCCCTTTATCTGGTATTACCATCTTTCCCTCGGTAGTAGATGCTGACTATGAGGGGGAAATAAAGGTCCTGGCGGCGGCCACGAAAGGGCCTTTAAATATTTCTCCCGGCCAAAGAATTGCTCAAGCACTCCCTGTGCCTTTTACAAAGGGGCTCCCTCATAAGGGGGGTCACCGCGGTGCTTCAAATCCCGGGTCCTCGGATGCATACTGGGTCCAACCCCTTACCAAGGAGCGACCCCTTCTCATGCTGTCTATAGATGGAAAGTCTTTTGAGGGCTTACTTGATTCGGGTGCAGATTCCACTGTTCTTTCCCAAGAACATTGGCCCTCCTCTTGGCCGTTACAGCCCTCCTCCACCCACCTTCAAGGTATTGGCCAATCTCATAATACCCTACAGAGTAGCAAGATTCTTACGTGGTCAGATGGAGAAGGAAACTCTGGTCAAATCCAACCCTTTGTGGTCCCAGGTCTACCTGTTAACTTGTGGGGGAGAGATATTTTGGCACAAATGGGGGCAATATTATGCAGCCCTAACGAGGTGGTCACCAAACAAATGTTACAATCTGGGTTCATACCTGGTAAAGGACTTGGAAAATCTAATCAGGGAATTAACTCACCCATTGAGACCACCCCAAAAACAAACCGTCATGGTCTAGGGTATAAGGAGCATTTTTCATAAGGGTTACTGATCCTCCTGCACCCCAGGTGGATAAGATCCATTGGAAATCAGGGGATCCTGTCTGGGTTGATCAGTGGCCCCTCCCCTCTTATAAGATTTCGGCCGCCCTCCGTTTAGTGCAGGAACAATTACAGGCTGGCCGTTTGGGGCCCTCTTTTTCCAGTAATCTCAAGAATGGTACCTGGAGGCTTTTACAGGACCTAAGAGAAGTTAATAAAACAATGCAAATCATGGGGCCCTTACAGCCTGGGCTGCCTTCCCCCCCGTTGCTATTCCCAACATAATATAATATGAATATGAATGATGTAATAATATTATAAATGGTGATGGATAGTCTTGTAAATAATATAACAATATTATAGATGATAATAAATAATGTTGAGTAATAGTGGAATGATTAAAATATTGACTGGATAATAAATAATATTATAAATAATATAATGGTACTATAGATGATAATAAATAATATTATGGATAAATAATATAATATTATAAATAATATTAAATAATATTATAAATAATATAATATAAATATAAATAATATAAATATAATGCTTCAGCCGCACAGAACGCGCGCTGGTTACCCGACAGGCTAATTAAGCCATTTAACCCTACCCAGGGTGGCCCCTGAGAAGCTTTCTCTGCTTAATTTCAGAATGATGTTCCTTCTGCTCATGTTTCTGCTGCCCTCCTGCATCGCTCATAGAATATTCAACTTTACTTGGACTGTCGTCAATGAAGCGGGTGACATTGCTTATACTACCTCAACTTTGGCAAGTACCAACCCATGGCCTACACTCACTCCAGACCTATGCGGCCTAGCTGCCGGAGCATCACCAGCCTGGGGACTTTCGGACATTTTCCTCCCCCTCTCCCGGCTCCCCGAGGGTAGCCAAGCTGGTCGCTGGAGGGGAGGGTGTGGATCGGCCCGAGGGAGATCCACCCTCAGAGAACCTGATTTCTATGTTTGCCCAGGTGGGCACAGAAGCCGGACCCTTAATCACCAATGTGGATTTAGAGATTCTTTCTATTGTGCTTCTTGGGGATGTGAAACCACTGGCGACGCCTACTGGCACCCTGTCTCCACATGGGATTATATTATAGTTAAAATGGGCTGGCATAATTCCCAGCCTAATGTGACCGCTACCCCCGAATGCAAAAATACTCATAGAACCCAAGGGTGGTGTACTCCCCTTCTTATTTCCTTTACCGATAAAGGAAAAAGAGCACCCCTTGTGGGATGGACAAGGGGACATGAATGGGGCCTGAGACTTGATGCAATTGGAATGGATCCAGGGTTCACATTCAAGGTGAAATTAATTCGCTCCACACCTAATACTGAACCAAAAATTGTTTTAGGCCCAAATAAAGCCCTGTCTCGGCCGCAAAGCCCCCAAACACCCCTCCAAGAGAATACTCCTCTCCCTCCCCAGAGCACTGCCTATCAAGCCCGTTTGCCCCCCGTTAGGCTTTCCACAGGTGAGGCCCTAAAGGCCCTAGCTAATGCCACTGCACAGTCCCTTAACACCTCGACCTATGAGGATTGTTGGATGTGTTTTTCCCCTGTTCCCCCTTTTTATGAAGGCATTGCAACTGTCTCGCCAGACATGACCTATACCAATGATTCACGGCAGACACGCTGGGTGGACTCTCCTTTTTCTGAGTCCTCTCCCGGGCTTACATTGGCCCAATTGTCAGGAATTGGCCTCTGCATTCATAGTACCTCATTGCTTCTTCCCCCTGAATTGTTGCCTATTTGCAATACCTCCCATACGCCTCTAACACAACACCATTTCCTTGTTGCTCCCCAAGGAATGTATTTTGCTTGCTCTTTTGGAATAACCCCGTCTATTGTCCCCCAGTTATTGGTAGAAAATCATGAATATTGTGTCCTAGTTGTGCTAATGCCTAAGGTCTCAATACATCCACCTGAAGATTTGATTCCCTTTTATCATAGCGCCTCGCGTGTCAAAAGGGAACCTGTAACTGCCATCACTCTGGCAGTCCTCTTGGGGTTGGGGGCCACCAGAGCCGGGACCGGCATTGCCTCTATAATTACTACAAATCAACAATTTCATACCCTTAGCTTGGCCGTAGATAAAGACATTCAAAATCTGCAAGAAGGCCTTGATAACCTTAAAGAATCTGTTGTTTCACTTTCTGAGGTAGTTCTTCAAAATCGCCGCGGTCTTGACCTTCTATTTCTTAAAGAAGGCGGTCTGTGCGCTGCCCTTAAAGAAGAATGTTGTTTTTACAAAGATAAAACTGGGTTAGTCCAAGACAGTATTGAAAAAATAAAGAAAAATCTGGAGACCCGGCAAAAACAAAGAGAAAAGGACGAAGCCTGGTATAAAAGTTGGGCCACAAAAACCCCCTGGCTGTCCACCCTACTTCCTACTATTCTCGGACCTCTAACAGGATTCCTCCTTTTACTGTCGATTGGCCCCTGGGCAGTGCAAAAACTAACTGCTTTTATTAAAGCACAGGTTGATCAACTAACTAAACCAGCTGTTGCCATCTACTACCACCATTTGACAACTCAGGATGATGACGATGTGGAACAAGATCCCCGGCACCCTAGAAATCTTAACCCCTCTAATACACCCCTGCACCTGCATCGACTTCTTTAAGGCCTAGCTCCCCCCCACACATGGGGCGGCATGAAACTAGAGACATGCCTACCTCACCCTTGGATGAGGGTCTCGAGGTATGGGCACCGAGCAGAGTGATGGGCAAAGCACCGCAAGGAAGGGCCCTTCTGTGCCTTCTCTAGTCCTTCCTGAGAGCATGCCTGACTTGCATAGAGGTTGGTATCATATTAATATTACACAAACTGGCTCTGCCTCTCCTCCCCAAAAGATACCAAGAGCCATAGCTGGTGGGCTCATTAAAAGCTCACGGGAGGAGTCGGGCCTCTGTTCCCTCTCTCGGTCAAAGCCCACCTTTCTAAAAAAGAAAGGGAGGAGATGTCGGGAGCCTTAAGCCTGCACCCAAAGATAAGAACCACATCCTGTTATCGAGAACAAACTCTGCTAGCTGTGACCATTTGGACAGCCACGGCACTGTGAAGCGCCCGCCTTTTCCCGTGTCTTTGATCCCCATTCTGCCACCTGCAGAGCGGGAGCCTGCAACTGCTGGCACAGCCCATCTGTTTCTGACTAGCCAGGTAGAAATCACCTCATCTGGTGGACACCAATAAGCTTGTAGCGAATACTCTCTGATCAGTCCTGCCCCTGCCCTCTCCACTTGAGTGTATAAATATAACTGCTCGACAATAAAATTTTGAGGCTTGATCAGAACACTGTCTTGCCTCCATTCTTTTCTCCCGCCCATGTTTTTTTTCAAGGTACGGTCCTCCTCGGGTTCTACGCAATAACTAGGTCCTGCAGGTCGGGACAGTTAGGTGGCAGCCATCAGACATATAGCATCCTCTCTTTCTGTGATTTTGAATGAAAAAAGACCATTTAGGGTCTGCAGTTAGAGAATCCAAGTCCAATTTCATGGCACTTAGAACAGAGAGACATTTGAAATGGGGAACCCATAAATCTATAGAAGAAATTGACGATGAAAGGAGGGGTAAGTTTTTTGTTTTTCTTACTTGAGCCAGTCATGACCCTTTTTCCCACGTAGGCGCTCAGAGTATCTCCTCAGCTTTCTCAATTTTTACTTTTAACCTCACTCTGGAGTCTTGAGTAGCAAGGATTTTTGAAAGTAATTACAACTGAGGTATTCTGTCTGACCATGTGTAGTGACTAGAGAGCCCTTTCCTCCATTCACTCTATCAAACAGCATGTAGGAATGCATTCATTCATTCCTTTTTGTTCATTAATCATTAATTTAGCCTCTGTCATGTTCCAAGCACTCC
Source organism: Pteropus vampyrus (assembly GCF_000151845.1). Lineage (NCBI taxonomy): Eukaryota > Metazoa > Chordata > Mammalia > Chiroptera > Pteropodidae > Pteropus > Pteropus vampyrus. The sequence continues at coordinate 6,605 of NW_011919533.1, forward strand.
ACAGTTGCTTAGGATTAAAACACTTACTTGGATATATTCCCTGACATGGATAAAATATACTTCTATGCTGTAGAGAAAATAATAATCTGTACGATGAGAAGATATATAAAAGACATTCTCCTGGTTCTCTCCCAAACAGTTTGTGAAATGTGTATATTTCTTCTTACATGGCTTCTTTTTCTTCTCCTTTTTCTAAAACGTAATTCTCAAGGTTTGGTCTTCAGTAATATTTTATTCTTGCTTTACCCTTTCTTTCCTCATTCAGGCTTAAGACAGGTAACTACTTCCCAAATTCTTTAGCATGAGACTATAGCAAATATAATAATTTGCTATAGCAAATATTCTATAGCAAATATAATAATTAACCATTATACAGCACATTATTATGTATCAAAATATTTTGTATTTAATTTTTACAACAATTCTGTGAGGTAAGGTTATCTCGATTAATCAAAAACAAACATTTGGTGGGTACCCACTATGTACCAAGCACAATTATAGAAGAGTCAACATTTTCAAGGAGTAAAATTATAGTGGTGCATGTCAAAACACAGATTTGTATGTTGCCACAAACAAAGGGCATAATATCAAGAAATTATTCAGAGGCTTAGTAGAAACATTCTTATTTTATTTGTATTGTCCTGTCTTAATTATTAGTAATGTTCTGTTTCACTTCTCACAAGTATCCCAATTGCAATACTAAATTTTAACTCATTAGTTAAGGTTGAGGCTACTGATGCAAGAATACTTTCTGCTTCTTTAAAGATGAGTAGCTAAGGTTCAGATATTTTAAGTTACTTGCCCGTAGTCACAACATCAAAAATCAGAACCTGAACGTGGGTCTTTAGACCTCTGATCCAAGTTCTTTTTAATATGCTGTGTTGCCTCTTTCCTAGACAAATATTTGAATTTGAATTGAATCTTCTAAGGAAGCTGTATTCATTTCTATTTTGGATGCAACCCTAAAATACTATTTGAATTATTCTCAATTCCATGTGTGTCTGTGATACCTACAAATCTGCCTGGTTGTGGGTCTTGAAATAGTAAGGAGCTTGAATGTTTACGATTAAAAAAATAATATTTTAACTTATAAGGACAAAATTGTTTTTTAAACATGGTAAATAAAATCGCAATCTGAAATGGTGTTATTTTCATGAGATATTTCTCATAAATCTTTTATTTCAGTTTTTATGTTATAGAAAATAATGTTTATACTGCCTTGGAATCAACAGAAATATCTCATTGCATATCACTAATATCATGAATTAGCATGATTCCTATTTTACTGTGTTTTGAATGGTTTAGAGAGGTGAGGGCTTGCAGATAGGGTGTAAGGAATGAGGCAGAAACTTAGGCATGGTTCCCAATTTTCTCCATCATATGTTTTATTGTTGTACCTTGACATAATTCAGAGGAGACCACCATGGGTGCCCAGGAGTATTTTCTAAACACTCCCCCCAAAGTAGGAATTTTTAGCATTAGCCATGCTCCTGTTAGTATTAAGTCAGTATATTACAAGAGTGTTTTGACTCTTGCCCAGAGAATGGGAATTAATAGCAGTAGCTGAGTACCTGCAATAGGACAGATACCACATTAGATGCCTCATACTGTATTATTCCATTTAATCTATCCAA
>NW_011919534.1:0-3205 GCF_000151845.1 Pteropus vampyrus
TCATGACAGGAAGCACGATGACGGTGCACCGTGAGGGCTTCAGCTGCAGGGAACAGACACGGCGGCTGAGACACCTCGAGTCTCGTCCTCTCTGCCTCTCGCGGTGGGCTGCTGTCCCCAGGAAGCGAGCGCCCTCCTGGAGGCCCGCAGACTCCTGATGTCCCACAGCCGAGGACTGGGCCACATCCCCCACCCCCGCCGTCAGTCGCTCGAAGACGGGGTGGGGTTCCCTGCATGGCTGAGCTCCGGCGGGGGCGCATCTTCGGGGTCCGGGGATGTGAGCCCCGACAACAGCGGGGCCGTCAGCGACTGCCTGCTCCGGAAGCAGTTCTGGTATCGGGTCCTGGGGAGAAGGGGGGTTGGCCTGTCATTCGATCACACCTTTATTACCTCCGCTGGAGGAAGCCTGTGACAGCCTGAGGGACACTGTTCTGTGCTGTGACAGTAGATACGACAGAAGACGGCCTGGCCCAGGTGGCAGCGCGGAGCGCGAGGCCTGGGTGCGTCTGCGGGGACGGCGCTGTCCCTCGGCCCGCGCCCGGGGGCGCCACGTGGCCTCTGCCGTCACAGACGCAGCGCTGGGCTCTGCCTCCCTGGCCAGGGCCTCCCGCCTGACCCTCAGGGCTTCGCGGTGCGTCGCGGTCGCTCGGGGCCGTTCCGTGATGGGTCGTGTGCTGTCCTGGGCTTTTCTCTCCTGCCCGTCTAGTTCTGGGGTGAGGACTGGGGGGCTGCTGGCATTTCAGTTAGGGTTCAGTTACACTTACAAATTACCCTAGAAGGAATGGTTTTTGTATCGTTTATGTATCACTTTCTAACAAACCATCTCAAAATGCCGCGCTCTGGAGCGACTGTGGTGTTAGTGGCCTGCGGTCATTTGTGTGGCCGCGGTTGCCCGGTGGCATGCCTGGGGCCACGGGTCCATTCCCGCTCCGTGGGCCCGTCTCCCGGCAGGCTAGCCCCAGCTTCCTCACTTGGTGGCCCCGGGGTTCGGGGAAGTTGCGAGGCCTCTGAAGGGCCGAGCTCGGGAGTCACGGGACGTTACTCCCTCTGCACTCCATCTGTGGGGTGATCCCCGAAGCTGGGGGCCAGGGCCGGAGCCGACTGCACATCCGGACGGGTGCGAAGGCGCGAGCGAGCGCAGGGAGGGCGTGTGGCCGCCTGTCACGCGGCGTTTTCCCATTCGTTGGTCTCTGTACCTTTCGGACGTTGTGATGTTCCTTCGCACGCGCCTCGTATTTCTTCGGAAGTTTGTGGTCAGGCGTTCTGTCTCTTCTGTTGCACATGTCCGCCATGTCTCCTCCTCTGTGCCTTATGTTTCTGTGTGTCCTCGTGGAGGTGCTGGGCCGCACCCCCCGGCTGCCTGGACACGTGACAGGCCACGTGCCCTCGTCTTCCTGGTCACTAAGCCCTTGAACTCTGACCTTGACTCCCTCTTGCTTTAGAGGGAAGCCCCTCAGCTTCCAGTTCACCCCTTTCTGCCTCCCAGAGGGGGCAGCAGCAGCCTAGGAAGCCAGGCGCTGACGGCGAGGACGTCCCAGCAGCCTGGGCCCCAAGCAACCAAGAGGCAGAGTTCCCAGGCCACGGGCAGCTCCCCGACCTTCAACACACGGCTTTCCAGGTCGTTCCCTCGCCCAAAATGACCACCTGGGGTCAGTGGCCTGGAACTGTCCAGTCAGAGAGAAATAAACTTTGTTGTCTTCGTCTCTTCTGAAGTAATTAACTTCCGTCAGCGTTGGTTCTGGAACATTATTAGAATGTGGATTTTTGCATATCGTGTTCATTTTATCCCTTTCAGCATGACTGCGATTGCTTATTGTTTAAAGTATTCTTTCGGTTGCTGTGGACTTTCTTGGGTCTGAAGGTTACAAACCTGCCATCTGTGGATAGTGATGTGCTTACTTCTGCTTTTCAATTTTTAGACCTCTCTGTTTCTAAAGGCCAGTGAGGTCAGACTGGCAACAGATGATTATTAGCAAAGAAATATGTCGTGTTTTTCAGCCTTATTAAAAGATAAGGTGGTCTCCGTGAGTGAGTTTACCCCCAAACTGAGGCAAAGTCCCTTTAAACCGCAAAAATAGGATTGTGCTCGTCTAACCTAAAATTTTAGTTGGACTCTTAAAAATACCTTCCCTGCTTCCCAGCCTTTTTAAAAACCACAGTGAGTATGATGCAGCCTCTTCTCTCAGCTCTGCCAGGGGGGCCGGGCGGACAACAATTGCTGGATTATGTTCTCATTCGTGATGTCACGAGGGGCCACCGGGTCTGCAAACCTGCTCCCTAGCGCTGCTCCCCCCCTGAGGCGGTGCTGTCTGAGGTCGCCAGCTTGTCTCTGCCCCTTCGTGCCGCTGTCAGTAGGATGTCTGCCTCCAGCGTCCACCTTCCCCCGCTTCTCACCTGGTGCTTCCGATTGGCTGCGGGCCGGGAGACCAGCCTGTCACGCTCGCCCAGGCCGTGCTTAAAGCAAGAGCAAGGAGGAGCCAGTCAAGGAGCTAGAGTCCCGTGAGTACAGCGTTTACTTCGGCGACACCTGCGCCGGCCGTTCGGAAAGCACTGGGGGTTCATTCCTGATTCTTGGCCGTGTCCTAAACAGTAAACGTTGACACTCAAATTACGATATTTTAGAACACTCGAGATGATGTTATGTCTCCACCGTCCTCTGTTTTTAATAGTCCGTCCATAGACTTTCGCTTCCAGTGTATCCTGGCTCAGAAACAACAAAACTATCCACACATTGACCAAAACATGGGGTCATTCTAGTCTCCCCCTGGGCAGCCAGCACAAGCCTTCATCCTGCTGCCTCATAGTAGACCAGGTCGGCTCTGTGTGCTGCAGATAGAGGCACCCACATATGGGATGGGTGGACGGGTGGATGGACAGAAGGATGGACGGGTGGGTGGGTTAGTGAACGATTTGATGGGTGGGGTATAGATGGGTGAGTGGATGGGTGGTTGGATGGATGGCAGTTGAGTAGGAAGGTGAGTGGGTAGATGGATGATAGATGGGCAGGCAGATGGGTGGGCGGATGGATGTTGAGTGGATGGATGATGGATGGATGATGGATGGATGATGGATAGGTAGATGGTCGAGTGGATGCGAGGCCGGGCTTGAGCACTGCGAGGCCGGGCTCTGGGCCCCCGGGGAGCAGGGCCAAGTTCACAGCAGGGTGCGGGAAAGGCCCGTGCACTTCCGCAGTGCTGGGATCTTG
>NW_011919535.1:0-1149 GCF_000151845.1 Pteropus vampyrus
TCAGCGTTGGCGTGAGCCCCCCTTCGCTTTGGGGGTATTGCGGGGTGCTCGTGGCACACGTTCCAGCTGATTCGGGCATTCTCTCGGCCCCACGGGGGCGTTTCGCGCGGAGGGCGGGGGGTGCCCACGCCCCTTGGCTTTGGCAGCGACGCGGCGGCCCGCCCCCGGCTTCGCGGGGGGACGGATGTGCCGGGCTCGCGGGCGCGCCTTGGCAGAGAGGCTGCCCTTCCGGGACAGGCGCGAACATTACGATATTGTTGGGCCCATGAATGGGGCTTTTGTGAGGGTGTGATGGGAATTACAGTATTTGGAGGAGCACATCTTACTCAAAGACAACTTCGAATGAATTCAAAGTGCATTTCTGACGGGCCGTTATTGTGAGCGGGCCCCACACTTTCAGGAATCCTGCATCACAAGAGGTTGCTTTGCACTGTGACCCCACTGTGGGAGCGCAGGAGGCCACAGGGGACGGGACGGGCGAGCGATCCATCAGCTGTCCAGGACGGAGCTGGGGCCAAGTTTTTAAATCAAGGCAGTTTTTTTGTTTTTGTTTTTTCAAAGCAGCGGATTTTACGACTTGCCAGCAGGCCCATAACCCGGCACAGCAGGGGCGAGCGGGGGCGAGCAGGTGAGGCCCGCGGGTCGACACGACCCCCTGGGGAGAAGAATCCACCCCGTGAGGGAGTGTCCTGTCCCGTCCCCGAGAAAAGACAATGGGACCCAAAACCTCACTTGCAAGTAGGACCGTTACACCCCAGGAGGACGTGGAGAACACTGTGTACGTCTGGCAAAGCGGCCTCGGGTGACTAAGGGACTGGGAAGGAAAATGACAATGCGGAGGGACGCTGGACGGCGGCAGCATCTGACCAGAAGCGTCGTCCTCCGTCCCCCTCACTTCCGGGGAAGACCCAGCGCTGGGCGGCGTGGGCTGGGTGTCTCAGGAAGGTGCTGGAACCTTCGAAAGTTCCGCTGTGCCTCTGGCTTGCTAGGGAGGTCTGGCTGTGTCCGCGCCAGAGCAGCAGACGACCCCTTCCGCCACCAGCTGCTCGTGTCCCCAGCGTGAGGCTCGGGTTTACCCCCGTCGCGTTTACCCAGCGTCCACCGCGCCGCTCCCGCAGCGGTGCAGGAGAGGAGCCGCGGGCGCGTGCA
>NW_011919536.1:0-885 GCF_000151845.1 Pteropus vampyrus
TCAGTTTAACTCTGAGAGGTGCCAGCTGCCGACCCCTCCCCCTCCGCTCCTGCTCCCTCCAGATGAGCCGGGCGATGAAGAAGGATCGCATATCTTGGGAGTAGATCGAATCTTTAGATTTAATTATTTCGTTGTCATGTCGATGTGCTTTGTCAGTGAATTAATGTGCGTTAAACACGCGGGCCAAAGTGCAGCCCGGCCCAGTACCCGGGACAGTGGGAATTATTACTCCGCCGTCCTCATGCACGTGGCAAGGGAGGGGTGAGAGGTGACGCAGATGGATGAGCGAGGACGGGCATGACGCCCTTCAGAGCACGTGGGGCCGCACACCGGCCGTCCGCCCGCGCCGTCACGCCCACGCGGCCCCAGCGACTTGACTGGCGTCTGTGCTTCCGCAGGTCCTTGCCTGGCTGAAGGGCGCAGCTTCGTCCTGGATAAAAGGGTCAGCCAATCTGATCCGTGGTCATTTAACTGTCCTGCGAATGTTCAGGTCGGCAAATTTAAGCTCATGCGACAGGAACAGAATTCCAGGGCTGGCACTACCAGTCAGTGTCACCAGAATGAAAAGAGGCAATTTGCTTGAAAAGGCCAAAAAAGAAGGAAACTGAATAATCGTTGGTGTGTCAGGGCCTGAGCCCCCGACCCAGCACACTGAGCGCGGGCGGCTGGCTGTGCCGTCCCGGGTCCAGGCCGCCGCCTCCCACCAGAGGGTGAGCTCGGCCGCGCCCCACGCGGCGGCACCTGTGCGGCTCGCCCAGGTGTAAGCGGTAAGCTCCCCGCAGAGAGGCCGCACCTGTCCGTCATTTTCCCGCCGCCTCGGCGGGGGCCCTGATCGGCTGTGGGCGGCCGCGCAGGCGGCCGCGTTGTGACACTCGGTGGCAGCGG
>NW_011919537.1:0-862 GCF_000151845.1 Pteropus vampyrus
TTCCCCAGTGAACAAAGGGCCGACCGAAAATCAGTTTAACTCTGAGAGGTGCCAGCTGCCGACCCCTCCCCCTCCGCTCTGCTCCCTCCAGATGAGCCGGGCGATGAAGAAGGATCGCATATCTTGGGAGTAGATCGAATCTTTAGATTTAATTATTTCGTTGTCATGTCGATGTGCTTTGTCAGTGAATTAATGTGCGTTAAACACGCGGGCCAAAGTGCAGCCCGGCCCAGTACCCGGGACGGCGGGAATTATTACTCCGCCGTCCTCATGCACGTGGCAAGGGAGGGGTGAGAGGTGACGCAGATGGATGAGCGAGGACGGGCATGACGCCCTTCAGAGCACGTGGGGCCGCACACCGGCCGTCCGCCCGCGCCGTCACACCCACGCGGCCCCAGCGACTTGACTGGCGTCTGTGCTTCCGCAGGTCCTTGCCTGGCTGAAGGGCGCAGCTTCGTCCTGGATAAAAGGGTCAGCCAATCTGATCCGTGGTCATTTAACTGTCCTGCGAATGTTCAGGTCGGCAAATTTAAGCTCACGCGACAGGAACAGAATTCCAGGGCTGGCACTACCAGTCAGTGTCACCAGAATGAAAAGAGGCAATTTGCTTGAAAAGGCCAAAAAAGAAGGAAACTGAATAACCGTTGGTGTGTCAGGGCCTGAGCCCCCGACCCAGCACACTGAGCGCGGGCGGCTGGCTGTGCCGTCCCGGGTCCAGGCCGCCGCCTCCCACCAGAGGCTGAGCTCGGCCGCGCCCCACGCGGCGGCACCTGTGCGGCTCGCCCAGGTGTAAGCGGTAAGCTCCCCGCAGAGAGGCCGCACCTGTCCGTCATTTTCCCGCCGCCTCGGCTGTGGGCGGCAG
>NW_011919538.1:0-2006 GCF_000151845.1 Pteropus vampyrus
TAGTTTGATTTAAAACATAAAATAATATTATAATTATGTTACCTATAAATATTTCTTCATCACAAATTATTTGTGCAGGATCTTTAAATGTAGATCCACGTTTCATAAAAATATTATTTGATTGTTAAAAAGTGTAATTACCTGGAAATATATCTTTAATGGAAATATATTTCTTTTCTTATTTACATCTGTTTTACAATTTGCCTTTCTGTTAACTCCCTTATTTCATAGGCTCTTATATTTGCCCATTTAAAATTTTTATTTTGGTAGAAAAACATGGTTTCTCAAAATAATTCTTAAACATTAAATTCTGATGACCATATCATGAAACATCTTAAGAATGTTTTGTCTATAACATCCCAGAATAGTGACTGGTAGAAGATTGACTGCATATAATTATAATTATTGTTTATTTAATAAACTCCATAAACAGAAGTAAAATTTATGAATGTAGTTTGATTTAAATTATTGATAAAGTAACCAAATAGCTAATAGAATAAATGTTATAGTAATAATAATATTCTTCCTCCATATAATTAAATCTGAAAAAAAGTTATAATAAGAGAATAATTAAGGAAACTTGGAGATGGTTTTCTCCTTTTCATTTAGTTACAAATTATAGCTTTGTAACTCAGAATAACCTCAAAATGACCACTTGGACATAAGAATTATACAACCACATGTAAAGAAAATATCCATATTGTCTTATTAAAGACATCACATCCATACTATACAATGATATTTATTGGTGTCATTTTCATAGTAGATATCATCATGACTTAAAGCACAGAACATAAAATTTTCTTAGTCTTTTCTTTTGCTTTTAATGAAAAGTATGCTTTTTTTTTTTTTTAAATACATGCTATGATAAGCTGGCAATAATAATTGGCACTAATTACAGGTAAACTTCGGCAAATTCCAAAACTGGTAAATAAGAAAGCAACATTTAAGATAAAGCTGATGGGAAGAAATAGTTATAGTTTATTGGAACCAAGATCATTCATTTCCAGACTGAAATAAATGAATAAGAACGTGTACTTAGAAGAAATTGTGTTAGTTTGTCATTTTTAATTAGTCTTTTCTTGAATGCTTTGTACCAGATCAATGAAAAATAAGCCTTCACTTGAAACTCCATTGCGAAATTCTAAAGGTTCTTATTCTCAATGATTTTTCTAGATTGTAAGTTTTATTATAATTTTTCTTTCATGATTTTATCATTATAACTAGTGAAGTTATATTTTAACTTTTCTTCCATACTTTAGTTCTTGCACCTTGATGTCAATATTGACATTAATTCCAGCTTTCTCTTCTTCTTATAAAGAGTATGTATAAGTTAGCTCTAGGTAATGTTTTATAAAATTGTAAAACGATGCATTCCTGAGACACAATTGCTTCAATCACAAGCACAATCTAAATTCTGGAGCGATCCCAAAGAGTAGCATGTAGGACAAGTGTGCTTTTGATTTGGTCCTGTAGAGAATGTCTTTGCTTGGTTGTGTATGCCTAGAAAGTTTCTATTATCAAATCATTTTTGTAGAAGAGATAAAAATAGTGAGATCATTTTATTATTGCTTATTCATTTCTCACGTGAAATTTCTTACATGATTTGAGCTCCCTATATACCATAAAGCAAGCACCAACTTTAACTCTGGCTAAGAAACCCAAACTGAATATATTAGTGAGTCCTATATTTCATGTGCAAGAGATGTTAATTTGAACTTACCCCTTAACCATTTATTAGCTATATTGTGCAGAAATGTTATAAAATTTTTTGTATTAAGATATACTGATAACAGAGTAGAGGGGTGAAAATGCATATCCTGAAAGTTTTGGAGGTAATAATGAGATAGGATTCTCAACAAACATAAAATGTATTTAAAATTAAAAAAAGTATTGTTCTGCTTCATATTAAATATGTATTAGTAAAGATATAAAATAATAAAAATGAATTTTTTTCCAAAAAACTAACAATAAGTTTTTTCAATGAAGACCAGCACAGTAAATAT
>NW_011919539.1:0-1918 GCF_000151845.1 Pteropus vampyrus
AAAAAGTGAAGAGTAGGCAATACTCCAACACATTTTTGAGACAATATTACTTGGTACCAAAACCTGGTAAAGATAACACGAAAAAAGAAAACTACAGACCAATATCTCTCATGAATACAGATGCAAAAATCCTAAATAAGATACTAGCAAACCGAATACGGTAACATATGAAAAAGATTATACACTATGATCAAGTGGGCTTCTTCCCAGAGGCATAGGATAGTTCACCATAAAAAAATCAAATAATGTGATATACCACATAAATTAAAAAATAAGAATCATGATCATATCAATAGATGCAGAAAAAGTCTTCCACAAGATACAGCATCCATTTATGATCAAAACCCTTCACAAAATCGGTATAGAAGGAAAGTACCTTAACATAATAAAGCCATATATGACAAATCATCAGCCACTATACTTAATGCTGAAAAACTAAAAACCTTCCCTCTAAGATCAGGAACAAGGCAAGGCTGTCCACTATCACCACTGTTGTTCAATATAACATTGGAGGTCCTAGCGAGTGCAAGCAGACAAGAGAAAGATATAAAAGGCATCCAAATAGGAAATGAAAAAGTCGAACCCTTACTACTTGCAGATGACATGATTCTCTATATAGAAAATCCTAAAGACTCCAGAAGACTCTACTAGAAACAATAAGCAAATATAGTAAAGTTTCTGGATACAAAATCAACATTCAAAAATCCATAGCATTCCTATACTCTAATAAAGAAATGTCAGAAAAAAGAGTGGAAAAAATTACTCCTTTTGCAATTGCAACAAAAAGAATAAAATACCTAGGAATAAACCCAACAAAACATGTGAAGGACCTATATAATGAAAACTGCAACACCCTATTAAAATAAATTGAAGAAGATACAAAGAAATGGAAAGATATTCTGTGTTCTTGAATTGAAAGGATCAACATAGTTAAAATGACCATATTACCTAAAGCATTATACAGATTTAATGCAATCCCCATCAAAATCCCATCAGCATTTTTTAAAGAAATAGAACAAAAAATCATCAGATGTATATGGAAGCACGAAAGACCCCAAATTGCCAAAGCCATCCTGAGAAAAATGAGGCTAGAGGCATCACTCAGCCCAACTTCAAATTATACTATAAAGCGACAGTAATCAAAACAGCATGGTATTGGTAGCAAAACAGACACACAGACCATTTGGACAGAATCGAGAGTCCAGACCAGAAATAAACTCATATTTATATGGGCAAATAATTTTCTACAAAAGAGCCAAAAACATACAGTGGAGCAAGGAAATTCTCTTCAATAAATGATGCTGGGAAAACTGGAAATCCACCTGTAAAATTATAAAACTAGACTGTTGTCTATCACCACACACCAAAATTAATTCAAAATGGATTAAGGACCTGAATATAAGACCTGAAACAATAAATGTATAGAAGAAAACATAGGAACAAAACTCAAGAACCTTGGACTTAAAGAGGATTTTATGGATCTGACATCAAAAGCAAGGATGTAAAAGCAAAAATAAACGAATGGGACTACATCCTAAACTAAACTAAGAAGAAACCTAAAAGGTTCTGCTCAGCAAAAGAAACCATCAACAAGGTAAAGAGACAACCATCCAAATGGGAAAATATATTTGCAAGCAAGACCTCCAATAAGGGCCTAATATCCAAAATGTACAAAGAACTCATACAACTCAATAAGAACAGCAACAACAAAAACCCCAAATGATCCAATCAAAAAATGGGCAGAGGACCTAAACAGACACTTCTCCTTAGAGCACATACAAATGGCCAACAAATATATGAAAAAGATGATCAACATTGCTAGCTATTATGGAAATTTCAAAGCAGACCACAGTGGAGATACCATCTCACACCTGTTAGAATAAGCTATAACCGGCACAACAAGTAATAACAAATGTTG